>NC_060174.1:74083646-74335540 GCF_021184085.1 Oncorhynchus gorbuscha
AGGGGAAGAGATGGGAGGAGGGGAAGAGATGGGAGGAGGGGAAGAGATGGGAGGAGGGGAAGAGATGGGAAGAGATGGGAGGGAGGGGAAGAGATGGGAAGAGATGGGAGGAGGGAAGAGATGGGAGGGGGGAAGAGATGGGAGGAGGGGAAGGATGGGAGGGGGAAGAGATGGGAGGAGGGGAAGGGATGGGAGGAGAAGAGATGGGAGGAGAGGAGATGGGAGGAGGGAAGAGATGGGAGGGAGGGGAAGAGATGGGAAGGGAAGAAGATGGGAAGAGATGGGAGGAGGGGAAGAGATGGGAGGAGATGGGAGGAGGGGAAGAGATGGGAAGAGAAGAGATGGGAAGAAGATGGGAGGAGGGGAAGAGATGGGAGGAGGGGAAGAGATGGGAGGAGGGGAAGAGATGGGAGGAGGGGAAGAGATGGGAGGAAGGGAAGAGATGGGAGGAGGGGAAGAGATGGGAGGAGGGAAAGAGATGGGAGGGGGGAAGAGATGGGAGGAGGGGAAGAGATGGGAAGGGGAAGACATGGGAAGAGATGGGAGGAGAAGAGATGGGAGGAGAGGGGGAAGAGGGGAAGAGATGGGAAGAGATGGGAAGAAATGGGAGGAGGGGAAGAGATGGGGAGGGAAGAGATGGAAAGAGATGGGAGGAGGGGAAGAGATGGGAGGAGGGGAAGAGATGGGAAGAGGGGAAGAGATGGGAGGAGGGGAAGAGATGGGAGGAGGGAAGAGATGGGATGGGAGGAGGAGGGGAAGAGATGGGAGGAGGATGGGGGAAGAGATGGGAGGGGGGAAGAGATGGGAGGAGGGGAAGAGATGGGAGGAGGGGAAGAGATGGGAGGGGGGAAGAGATGGGAAGAGATGGGAGGAGGGGAAGAGATGGGAAGAGATGGGAGGAAGGGAAGAGATGGGAAGAGATGGGAGTATGGGGGAGAGATGGGAGGAGGGGAAGAGATGGGAGGAGGGGAAGAGATGGGAGGGGGGGAGAAGAGATGGGAGGAGGGGAAGAGATGGGAGGATGGGGGAGGTGAAGAGATGGGAGGAGGGGAACAGATTGGAAGAGGGGAAGATATGGGAAGAGATGGGATGAGAGATGGAAGAGATGGGAAGAGGGGAAGAGGGGAAGAGGGGAAGAGATGGGAAGAGATGGGAAGAGATGGGAGGAGGGGAAGAGATGGGATGAGGGGAAGAGATGGGAAGAGAAGAGATGGGAAGAGATGGGAGGAGAGATGGGAAGAGGTGGGAGGAGGGGAAGAGATGGGAGGAGGGGAAGAGATGGGAGGAGGGGAAGAGATGGGAGGAGGGAAAGAGATGGGAGGAGGGGAAGGGATGGGAGGAGGTGAAGAGATGGGAAGAGATGGGAAGAGATGGGAGGAGGGGAAGAGATGGGAAGAGATGGGAGTATGGAAGAGATGGGAGGAGGGAAGAGATGGGAGGAAGGAAGAGATGGGAGGAAGGGGGAAGAGATGGGAGGAGGGGGAAGAGGGAGGAGGAGGGAAGAGATGGGAGGAGGGAAAGAGATGGGAGGAGGGGAAGAGATGGGAGGAGAAGAGATGGGAGAGGGGAAAGAGGGAAGAGATGGGAGATGGAAGAGATGGGAGGGGGAAGAGATGGGAAGAGATGGGAGAGATGGGAAGAAATGGGAGGAGGGGGAAGAGATGGGAGGGGGAAGAGATGGAAAGAGATGGGAGGAGGGAAGAGATGGGAGGAGGGGAAGAGATGGGAAGAGGGGAAGAGATGGGAGGAGGGAAGAGATGGGAAGAGATGGGAGATGGGAGGGGGAAGGGATGGGAGGAGGGAAGAGATGGGAGGGGGAAGAGATGGGAGTAGGGGAAGAGATGGGAGGAAGGGGAAGAGATGGGAGGAGGGGAAGAGATGGGAGGAGGGAAGGAAGAGATGGGAGGAGGGGAAGAGATGGGAAGAGATGGGAGGAGGGGAAGAGATGGGAAGAGATGGGAGGAAGGATGGGAAGAGATGGGAAGAGATGGGGAAGAGATGGGAGGAGGGGAAGAGATGGGAGGAGGGGAAGAGATGGGAGGAGGGGAAGAGATGGGAGGAGGGGAAGAGATGGGAGGGGGAAGAGATGGGAGGAGGGGAACAGATGGAAGAGGGGAAGATATGGGAAGAGATGGGATGAGTGGAAGAGATGGGAAGAGGGGAAGAGATGGGAAGAGGGGAAGAGATGTGAAGAGATGGGAAGAGATGGGAGGAGGGGAAGAGATGGGATGAGGGGAAGAGATGGGAAGAGGAAGAGATGGGAAGAGATGGGAGGAGGGGAAGAGATGGGAGGAGGGGAGATGAGGATGGGAAGAGGAGGGGAAGAGATGGGAGGAGGGGAAGAGATGGGAGGAGGGAAAGAGATGGGAGGAGGAGGGAAGAGATGGGAGGAGGGAAGAGATGGGAAGAGATGGGAAGAGATGGGAGGAGGGGAAGAGATGGGAAGAGATGGGAAGAGAGAAAGAGATGGGAGGAGGGGAAGAGATGGGAGGAAGGGAAGAGATGGGAGGAAGAAGATGGGAGGAGGGGAAGAGATGGGAGGAGGGGAAGAGATGGGAGGAGGGAAAGAGATGGGAGGGGGTGAAGAGATGGGAGGAGGGAAGAGATGGGAAGAGGGGAAGACATGGGAAGAGATGGGAGGAGGGAAGAGATGGGGAGAGGGGAAGAGGGAAGAGATGGGAAGAGATGGGAAGAAATGGGAGGAGGGGAAGAGATGGAAAGAGATGGGAGGGGAGGGGAAGAGATGGGAGGAGGGGAAGAGATGGGAAGAGGGGAAGAGATGGGAGGAGGGGAAGAGATGGGAGGAGGAGAAGAGATGGGAGGGGAAGAGATGGGAGGAGGGGAAGAGATGGGAGGGGGAAGGATGGGAGGGGGAAGAGATGGGAGGGGGGAAGAGATGGGAGGAGGGGAAGAGATGGGAGGAGGGGAGAAGAGATGGGAGGGGAAGAGATGGGAAGAGATGGGAGGAGAGATGGAAGAGATGGGAAGAGATGGGAGGAAGGGAAGAGATGGGAAGAGATGGGAGGAGGGGAAGAGATGGGAGGAGGGAGAAGAGATGGGAGGAGGGGAAGAGATGGGAGGGGGGGAAGAGATGGGAGGAGGGGAAGAGATGGGAGGGGGAAGAGATGGGAGGAGGGGAAGAGATGGGAAGAGGGGAAGATATGGGAAGAGATGGGAGGAGTGGAAGAGATGGGAAGAGGAAGAGATGGGAAGAGGGGAAGAGATGGGAAGAGATGGGAAGAGATGGGAAGAGGGGAAGAGATGGGATGAGGGGAAGAGATGGGAAGAGGGGAAGAGATGGGAAGAGATGGGAGGGGGGAAGAGATGGGAGGAGGGGAAGAGATGGGAGGAGGGGAGAGATGGGAGAGGGGAAGAGATGGGAGGAGGGAAGAGGGGAGGAGAGATGGGAGGAGGGAAGAGATGGGAAGAGATGGGAAGAGATGGGAGGAGGGAAGAGATGGGAAGAGATGGGAAGAAAGATGGGAGGAGGGAAGAGATGGGAAGAGATGGGAGGAGGAGATGGGAAGGATGGGAAGAGATGGGAGAGGGAAGAGATGGGAGGAGGGGAAGAGATGGGAGGAGGGGAAGAGATGGGAGGAGGGAAGAGATGGGAAGAGATGGGAGGAGGGAAGAGATGGGAGGAGGGAAGAGATGGGAGGGGAAAGATATGGGAAGAGATGGGAGGAGAAGAGATGGGAGGAGGGGAAGAGATGGGAGGAGGGAAAGAGATGGGAGGAGGGGAAGATGGGGGAGGAGGTGGGAAGAGATGGGAAGAGATGGGAAGAGATGGGAGGAGGGAAGAGATGGGAAGATGGGAGGAGGGGAAGAGATGGAAGGGAGAGATGGGAAGAGATGGGAGGAGGGAAGAATGGGAGAGGGGGAGGGAGAGATGGGAGGAGGGAAGAGATGGGAGGAGAGGGAAGATGGGAGGAGGGGAAGAGATGGGAAGGGGAAGAGATGGGAGGGGGTGAAGGATGGGAGGAGGGGAAGAGATGGGAGGAGGGAAGAGATGGGAGGGGAGGATGGGGAAGAGATGGGAGGAGGGGAAGAGATGGGAGGAGGGAAGAGATGGGAGGAGGGGAAGAGATGGGAGGAGGGAAAGAGATGGGAGATGGGGAAGATGGGATGGGAGGGAAGATATGGGAAGAGATGGGGAGGGGAAGAGATGGGAAGGATGGGAAGGATGGAAGAGATGGGAAAGGAGGGAAGAGATGGGAGGAAAGAGATGGGAGGAGGGGAAGAGGGAGGAAGGGAAGAGATGGGAGGAAGAGATGGGAAGAGATGGGAGGAGGGGAAGAGATGGGAAGAGATGGGAGGAGGGGAAGAGATGGGGGAAGAGATGGGAGGAGGGGAAGAGATGGGAGGAGGGGAAGAAATGGGAGGAGGGGAAGAGATGGGAGGAGGGGAAAGAGATGGGAGGGGGTGAAGAGATGGGAGGAGGGGGAAGAGATGGGAGGAAGGGAAGAGATGGGAGGAGGGGAAGAGATGGGAGGAGGGAAGAGATGGGAGGAGGGGAAGAGATGGGAGGAGGGGAAGAGATGGGAAGAGATGGGAGGAGGGGAAGAGATGGGAAGAGAGGGAGGAGGGAAGAGATGGGAAGAGATGGGAGGAGGGAAGAGATGGGAGGAGGAAGAGATGGGAAGGGGAAGAGATGGGAGGAGGGGAAGAGATGGGAGGAGGGAAGAGATGGGAGGAGGGAGGGGGAAAGATGGGAGGGGTGAAGAGATGGGAGGAGGGGAATAGATGGGAGGAGATGGAAGAGATGGGAAGAGATGGGAGGAGGGGAAGAGATGGGGAAGAGATGGGATGAGGGGAAGAGATGGGAGGAGGGAAGAGATGGGAGGGGGGAAGAGATGGGAGGGAGGGGAAGAGATGGGAGGAAGGGAAGAGATGGGAGGAGGGAAGATGGGAGATGGCAGGGGGGAAGAGATGGGAGGAGGGAAAGAGATGGGAGGAGGGGAAGAGATGGGGGGTGAAGAGATGGGAGGAGGGGAAGAGATGGGAGGAGGGGAAGAGATGGGAAGAGATGGGAGGAGTGGAAAAGATGGGAGGAGGGGAAGAGATGGGAAGAGGGGAAGAGATGGGAAGAGATGGGAGGAGGGGAAGAGATGGGAAGAAATGGGAGGAGGGGAAGAGATGGGAGGAGGGGAAGAGATGGGAAGAGATGGGAGGAGGGGAAGAGATGGGAAGAGATGGGAGGAGGGGAAATGGGAGATGGGATGAGGGGAAGAGATGGGAGGAGGGGAAGGGATGGGAGGAGGGGAAGAGATGGGAGGAGGGGAAGAGATGGGAGGAGGGGAAGAGATGGGAGGAGGGGAAGAGATGGGAGGAGGGGAAGAGATGGGAGGAGGGGAAGGGATGGGAGGAGGGGAAGAGATGGGAGGAGAGATGGGAGGAGGGGTAGAGATGGGAGGAGGGGAAGAGATGGGAGGGGGTGGAGATGGGAGGAGAGGGAAAGAGATGGGAGGAGGGAAAGAGATGGGAAGAGATGGGAGGAGGGGAAGAGATGGGAAGAGATGGGATGGGGGGAAGAGATGGGAAGAGGAGGGGAAGAGATGGGAGGAGGAGAAAAGATGGGAAGAGATGGGAGGAGGGGAAGAGATGGGAGGGGGGAAGAGATGGGAGGAGGGGAAGAGATGGGAGGAGGGGAAGAGATGGGAAGAGATGGGAGGAGGGGAAGAGATGGGAAGAGATGGGAGGAGGGGAAGAGATGGGAAGAAATGAGAGGAGGGGAATGGGAGAGGGAAGAGATGGGAGGAGGGGAAGAGATGGGAGGAGGGGAATGGGGGAAGAGATGGGAGGAGGGGAAGAGATGGGAGGAGGATGGGAAGAGATGGGAAGAGATGGGAGGAAGGAAGAGATGGGAAGAAGAGATGGGAAGAGATGGGAGGAGGGGAAGAGATGGGAAGAGAGAAGAGATGGGATGAGGGGAAGAGATGGGAGGAGGGGAAGAGATGGGAAGAGGGGAAGAGATGGGAAGAGAGGAAGAGATGTGAAGAGATGGGAAGAGATGGGAGGAGGGGAAGAGATGGGATGAGGGGAAGAGATGGGAAGAGGGGAAGAGATGGGAAGAGATGGGAGGAGGGGAAGAGATGGGAGGAGGGGAAGAGATGGGAGGAGGGAAAGAGATGGGAGGAGGGGAAGGGATGGGAGGAGGTGAAGAGATGGGAAGAGATGGGAAGAGATGGGAGGAGGGGAAGAGATGGGAAGAGATGGGAGGAGGGGAAGAGATGGGAAGAGATGGGAGGAGGGGAAGAGATGGGAGGAGAAGAGATGGGAGGGGGGAAGAGATGGGAGGAGGGGAAGAGATGGGAGGAAGGGAAGAGATGGGAGGAGGGGAAGAGATGGGAGGAGGGGAAGAGATGGGAGGGGGAAGAGGATGGGAAGAGATGGGAAGGGGGAAGAGATGGGAGGAAGAGATGGGAGGAGTGGAAGAGATGGGAAGAGGGGAAGAGATGGGAAGAGGGGAAGAGATGTGAAGAGATGGGAAGAGATGGGAGGAGGGGAAGAGATGGGATGAGGGGAAGAGAGGGGAAGAGGTGGGAGGAGGGGAAGAGATGGGAGGAGGGGAAGTTATGGGAGGAGGGGAAGAGATGGGAGGAGGGAAAGAGATGGGAGGAGGGAAAGAGATGGGAGGAGGGGAAGAAATGGGAGGAGGGGAAGAGATGGGAGGAGGGGAAAAGATGGGTGGGGGTGAAGAGATGGGAGGAGGGGAATAGATGGGAGGAGCGGAAGATATGGAAAGAGATGGGAGGAGGGGAAGAGATGGGGAAGAGATGGGAGGAGGGGAAGAGATGGGAGAGGGAAGAGATGGGAGGAGGGGAAGAGATGGGAGGAAGGGAAGAGATGGGAGGGGGGAAGAAGAGATGGGAAGAGAGGGGGAGGAGGGGAAGAGATGGGAAGAGATGGGAGGAGGGGAAGAGATGGGGGAGAGGAAGAGATGGGAGGAGGGGAAGAGATGGGAGGAGGGGAAGAAATGGGAGGAGGGGAAGAGATGGGAGGAGGGGAAAGATGGGAGGGGGTGAAGAGATGGGAGGAGGGGAATAGATGGGAGGAGCGGAAGATATGGGAAGAGATGGGAGGAGGGGAAGAGATGGGGAAGAGATGGGATGAGGGGAAGAGATGGGAGAGGGGAAGAGATGGGAGGGGGAAGAGATGGGAGGAGGGAAGAGATGGGAAGAGATGGGAGGAGGGGAAGAGATGGGAGGAGGGGAAGAGATGGGAAGAGATGGGAGGAGGGAAAAGATGGGAGGGAGGGGGGAAGAGATGGGAAGAGGGGGAAGAGATGGAAGAGATGGGAGGAGGGGAAGAGATGGGAGGAGGGGAAGAGATGGGAGGAGGGAAGAGATGGGAGGAGGGGAAGAGATGGGGAGGAGGGGAAGAGATGGGAGGAGGGGAAGAGATGGGAGGAAGAGGGGAAGAGATGGGAAGAGAGAGGGAGGGGAAGAGATGGGAAGAGATGGGAGGAGGGAAGAGATGGGAAGAGATGGGAGGAGGGAAGAGATGGGGGAGAGGAAGAGATGGGAGGAGGGGAAGAGATGGGAGGAGGGGAAGAGATGGGAGGAGGGAGGAAGAAATGGGAGGAGGGGAAGAGATGGGAGGAGGGGAAAAGATGGGAGGGGGGAAGAGATGGGAGGAGGGGAAGAGATGGGAGGAGGGAAGATAGGGAAGAGATGGGAGGAGGGGAAGAGATGGGAAGAGATGGGATGAGGGGAAGAGATGGGAGAGGGAAGAGATGGGAGGGGGGAAGAGATGGGAGGAGGGGAAGAGATGGGAGGAAGGGAAGAGATGGGAGGAGGGGAAGAGATGGGAGGAGGGGAAGAGATGGGAGGAGGGGAAGAGATGGGAGGAGGGGAAGAGATGGGGGGGGAAGAGATGGGAGGAGGGGGGAGATGGGAGGAGGGGAAGAGATGGGAAGAGATGGGAGGAGGGGAAGAGATGGGAGGAGGGGAAGAGATGGGAAGAGGGGAAGAGATGGGAAGAGATGGGAGGAGGGGAAGAGATGGGAGGAGGGGAAGAGATGGGAAGAGATGGGAGGAGATGGGAGGATGGGAAGAGATGGGAAGAGATGGGAGGAGGGAAGAGATGGGATGAGGGGAAGAGATGGGAGGAGGGGAAGAGATGGGAGGAGGGGGAAGAGATGGGAGGAAAGAGATGGGAGGAGGGGGAGGAAGAGATGGGAGGAGGGGAAGAGATGGGAGGAGGGGAAGAGATGGGAGGAGGGGAAGAGATTGGAGGGGGGAAGGGATGGGAGGAGGGGAAGAGATGGGAGGGGGGAAGAGATGGGAGGAGGGGAAGAGATGGGAGGAGGGGAAGAGATGGGAGGGGGGTGGAGATGGGAGGAGGGGAAAGAGATGGGAGGAGGGGAAGAGATGGGAAGAGATGGGAGGAGGGGAAGAGATGGGAAGAGATGGGATGAGGGGAAGAGATGGGAAGAGATGGGAGGAGGGGAAGAGATGGGAGGAGGAGAAAAGATGGGAGGGGAAGAGATGGGAGGAGGGGAAGAGATGGGAGGGGGGGAAGAGATGGGAGGAGGGGAAGAGATGGGAGGAGGGGAAGAGATGGGAAGAGATGGGAGGAGGGGAAGAGATGGGAAGAGATGGAAGGAGGGGAAGAGATGGGAAGAAATGAGAGGAGGGGAATAGATGGGAAGAGATGGGAGGAGGGGAAGAGATGGGAGGAGGGGAAGAGATGGGAGGGAGTATATAGATGGGAGGAGGGGAAGAGGTGGGAGGAGGGGAAGATATGGGAAGAGATGGGAGGAGTGGAAGAGATGGGAGGAGGGGAAGAGATGGGAAGAGGGGAAGAGATGGGAGGAGGGGAAGAGATGGGAGGAGGGGAAGAGATGGGAGGAGGGGGAAGAGATGGGAGAGGGGAAGAGATGGGAGGAGGGGAAGAGATGGGAGGAGGGAGGATGGGGAAGAGATGGGAAGAGATGGGAGGAGGGGAAGAGATGGGAGGAGGGGAAGAGATGGGAGGAGGGGAAGAGATGGGAAGAGATGGGAAGGATGGGAAGAGATGGGAGGAGGGGAAGATGATGGGAGGAGGGAAGAGATGGGAGGAGATGGGAAGAGATGGGAGGAGGGGAAGAGATGGGAGGAGGGGAAGAGATGGGAGGAGGGAAGGATGGGAAGAGATGGGAGGAAGAGATGGGAGGAGGGGAAGAGATGGGAAAGAGATGGGAGGAGGGAAAGAGATTGGAGATGGGAGGAGGGGAAGAGATGGGAGGAGGGGAAGAGATGGGAGGATGGGAGGGGAAGAGATGGGAGGAGGGAAGAGATGGGAAGAGATGGGAGGAGGGGAAGAGATGGGAGGAAGGGAAGAGATGGGAAGAGATGGGAGGAGGGGAAGAGATGGGAAGAGGGGAAGAGATGGGAAGAGATGGGAGGAGGGGAAGAGATGGGAGGAGGGGAAGAGATGGGAGGAGGGGAAGAGATGGGAAGAGATGGGGGAGGGGAAGAGAAGGGATGGGAAGAGATGGGAGGAGGGGAAGAGATGGGAGGAGGGAAAGAGATGGGAGGAGGGAAGAGATGGGAGGAGGGGAAGATGGGAGGGGGAAGGATGGGAAGAGATGGGAGGAGGGGAAGAGATGGGAGGAAGGAAGAGATGGGAGGAGGGGAAGAGATGGGAGGAGGGGAAGAGATGGGAGGATGGGAAGAGATGGGAAGAGATGGGAGGAGGGGAAGAGATGGGAGGAGGGGAAGAGATGGGAAGAGATGGGAGGAGGGGAAGAGATGGGAGGAGATGAGGAGAGATGAAGGGAAGAGATGGGAAGAGATGGGAGGAGGGGAAGAGATGGGAGGAGGGAAAGAGATGGGAAGAGATGGGAGGAGGGGATGAGATGGGAGGAGGGGAAGAGATGGGAGGAGATGGGAGGAGGGGAAGAGATGGGAGGAGGGAAGAGATGGGAAGGAGGGAAGAGATGGGAGGAGGGAAGAGATGGGAAGATGGGAGGAGGGGAAGAGATGGGAGGATGGGGAAGAGATGGGATGAGGGGAAGAGATGGGAGGAGGGGAAGAGATGGGAAGAGATGGGAGGAGAAGAGATGGGAGGAGGGAAGAGATGGGAGGAGGGGAAGAGATGGGAGGAGGGGAAGAGATGGAAGAGATGGGAGGAGGGGAAGAGATGGGAAGAGATGGGAGGAGGGGAAGAGACGGGAGGAAGGGAAGAGATGGGAGGAGGGGAAGAGATGGGAAGAGATGGGAGGAGGGGAAGAGATGGGAAGAGGGGAAGAGATGGGAGGAGGGGAAGAGATGGGAAGAGATGGGAGGAGGGGAAGAGATGGGAGGAGGGGAAGAGATGGGAAGAGATGGGAGGAGGGGAAGAGATGGGAGTAGGGGAAGAGATGGGAGGGGGTGAAGAGATGGGAGGAGGGGAATAGATGGGAGGAGGGGAAGATATGGGAAGAGATGGGAGGAGTGTAAGAGATGGGAGGAAGGGAAGAGATGGGAAGAGATGGGAGGAGGGGAAGAGATGGGAAGAGAGGAGGAGGGGAAGAGATGGGAAGAGATGGGAGGAGGGGAAGAGATGGGAGGATGGGAGGGAAGAGATGGGAAGAGATGGGAGGAGGGGAAGAGATGGGAGGAGGGGAAGAGATGGGAGGAGATGGGAAGAGAGATGGGAAGAGGGGAAGAGATGGGAAGAGATGGGAGGAGGGGAAGAGATGGGAGGAGGGGAAGAGATGGGAAGAGAGGGAAGAGATGGGAGGAGGGGAAGAGATGGGAGGAGAAGAGATGGGAGGAGGGGAAGAGATGGGAAGAGATGGGAGGAAGAAGAGATGGGAGGAGGGGAAGAGATGGGAAGAGATGGGAGGAGGGGAAGAGATGGGAGGAGGGGAAGAGATGGGAGGAGGGGAAGAGATGGGAAGAGATGGGAGGAGGGGAAGGGATGGGAAGAGATGGGAGGAGGGGAAGAGATGGGAAGTAATGGGAGGAGGGGAAGAGATGGGAGGAGGGGAAGAGATGGGAGGAGGGGAAGCGATGGGAGGAGGGGAAGAGATGGGAGGAGGGGAAGAGATGGGAAGAGATGGGAGGAAAGAGATGGGAGGAGGGAAGGATGGGGAGGGGAGAGATGGGAGAGGGAAGAGATGGGAGGAGGGGAAGAGATGGGAAGAGATGGGAGGAGGGGAAGAGATGGGAGGAGGAGGGGAAGAGATGGGAGGAAAGAGATGGGAGGAGGGGAAGAGATGGGAAGAGATGGGAGGAGGGGAAGAGATGGGAGGAGGGAAGAGATGGGAAGAGATGGGAAGGATGGGAAGAGATGGGAGGAAGGGAAGAGATGGGAAGAGATGGGAGGAAGGGGGAAGAGATGGGATGGAGGGGAAGGGATGGAAGAGATGGGAGGAGGGGAAAGAGATGGGAGGAGGGGAAGAGATGGGAGGAGGGGAAGAGATGGGAGGAGGGGAAGAGATGGGAGGAGGGAAGGGATGGGAAGAGATGGGAGGAGGGAAGAGATGGGAGGAGGGGAGAGAGATGGGAAGAGATGGGAGGAGGGGAAGAGATGGGAGGAGGATGGAAGAGATGGGAGGAGGGAAGAAGAGATGGGAGGAGGGGGAAAGAGATGGGAGGAGGGGAAGAAGAGATGGGAGGAGGGGAAGAGATGGGAGGATGGGAAGAGATGGGAAGAGATGGGGAGGAGGGGAAGAGATGGGAGGAAGGGAAGAGATGGGAAGAGATGGGGAGGGAGATGATGGGAGGAGGGGAAGAGATGGGAGAGATGGGGAAAGAGATGGGAGGAGGAGAAGAGATGGGAGGAGGGGAAGAGATGGGAGGGGAAGAGATGGGAAGAGATGGGAGGAAGGGGGAAGAGATGGGAGGAGGGGAAGAGATGGGAGGAGGGGAAGAGATGGGAGGAGGGGAAGAGATGGGAGGAGGGGAAGAGATGGGAAGAGATGGGAGGAGGGGAAGAGATGGGAGGAGGGAAGGATGGGAGGAGGGGAGATGGGAGGAGATGGGAAGAGATGGGAGGAGGGGAAGAGATGGGAGGGGGTGAAGAGATGGGAGAGGGAAGAGATGGGAGGAGAAGAGATGGGAAGAGATGGGAGGAAGAGATGGGAAGAGATGGGAGGAGGGGAAGAGATGGGAGGAGGGGAAGAGATGGGAGGGGGAAGAGATGGGAGGAGGGGAAGAGATGGGAGGAGGGGAAGAGATGGGAGGAGGGGGAAGAGATGGGAGGAGGGGAAGAGATGGGAGGAGGGAAGGGGAGAGAGGGGAAGAGATGGGAGGGGAAGAGATGGGAGGAGGGGAAGAGATGGGAGGAGATGGGAAGAGATGGGAAGAGATGGGAGGAGGGGAAAAGATGGGAGGAGGGGAAGAGATGGGAGGAGGGGAAGAGATGGGAAGAGATGGGAGGAGGGGAAGAGATGGGAAATGGAGGAGGGAGATGGGAAGAGATGGGAGGAGAAGAGATGGGAGGAGATGGGGGGAAGAGATGGGAGGAGGGGAAGAGATGGGAGGAGGGGAAGGGATGGGAGGAGGGGAAGAGATGGGAGGAGGGGAAGATGATGGGAGGAGGGGAAGAGATGGGAGGAGGGGAAGAGATGGGAGGAGGGGAAGAGATGGGAGGAGGGGAAGAGATGGGAAGAAGGAAGAGATGGGAGGAAGAGGGAAGAGATGGGAGGGGGGAAGAGATGGGAGGAGGGAAGAGATGGGAGGAGGGGAAGAGATGGGAGGAGGAGGGATGGGGAAGAGATGGGAAGAGATGGGAGGAGGGAAGAGATGGGAAGAGATGGGAGGAGGGGAAGAGATGGGAAGATGGGAGGGGAGGGGAAGAGATGGGAAGAGATGGGAGGAGGGAAGAGAAGGGAGGAGAAGAGATGGGAGGAGGGGAAGGATGGGAGGAGGGAGAAGAGATGGGAGGGGGGAAGAGATGGGAGGAGGGGAAGAGATGGGAGAGATGGGGAAGAGATGGGAAGGGGAAGAGATGGGAGGAAGAGATGGGAAGAGATGGGAGGAGGGAAGGGGAAGAGATGGGAAGAGATGAGGAGGAGGGGAAGAGATGGGAAGAGATGGGAGGAGGGGAAGAGATGGGAGGAGGGAAGAGATGGGAGGGAAGAGATGGGAGGATGGGGAAGAGGTGGGAGGAGGGAAGAAGAGGGGAAGAGATGGGAGGAGGGGAAGAGATGGGAGGAGGGGAAGAGATGGGAAGGGGGAAGAGATGGGAGGAGGGGAAGAGATGGGAGGAGGGGAAGAGATGGGGAGGGAAGAGATGGGAAGAGATGGGAGATGAGGGGAAGGATGGGAAGAGATGGGAGGAGGGGAAGAGATGGGAAGAGATGGGAGGAGGGGAAGAGATGGGAGGAGGGGAAGAGATGGGAGGAGGGGAAGAGATGGGAAGAGATGGGAGGAGGGAAGAGATGGGAGGAGGGGAAGAGATGGGAGGAGGGGAAGAGATGGGAGGGGAAGAGATGGGAAGAGATGGGAGGAGAGATGGGAAGAGATGGGAGGAAGGGGAAGAGATGGGAGGAAGAAGAGATGGGAGGAGGGGAAGAGATGGGAGGAGGGGAAGAGATGGGAGGAAGAGATGGAAGAGATGGGAGGAGGGGAAGAGATGGGAGGAGGGGAAGAGATGGGAAGAGATGGGAGGAGGGGAAGAGATGGGAGGAGGGGAAGAGATGGGAAGAGATGGGAGGAGGGGAAGAGATGGGAGGAGGGGAAGAGATGGGAGGAGGGGAAGAGATGGGAAGAGATGGGAAGAGGGGAAGAGATGGGAGGAGGGGAAGAGATGGGAGGAGGGGAAGAGATGGGAGGAGGGGAAGAGATGGGAGGAGGGAAGAGATGGGAAGAGATGGGAGGAGGGGAAGAGATGGGAGGAGGGGAAGAGATGGGAAGAGGATGGGAAGAGATGGGAGGAGGGGAAGAGATGGGAAGAGATGGGAGGAGAAGAGATGGGAGGGAAGGGGAAGAGAGGAGGGAAGAGATGGGAAGAGAGGGAAGAGATGGGAAGAGATGGGAGGAGGGGAAGAGATGGGAGGGGAAGAGATGGGAAGAGATGGGAGGAGGGGAAGAGATGGGAGGAGGGGAAGAGATGGGGAAGAGATGGGAGGAGGGGAAGAGATGGGAGGAGGGAAGAGGGAAGAGATGGGAGGGAGGGAAGAGATGGGAGGAGGGGAAGAGATGGGAGGAGGGAAGAGATGGGAAGAGATGGGAGGAGGGGAAGAGATGGGAGGAGGGGAAGAGATGGGAAGAGATGGGAGGAGGGGAAGAGATGGGAGGAGGAGAAGAGATGGGAGGAGAGATGGGAGATGGGAGGAGGGGAAGGGATGGGAAGAGATGGGAGGAGGGGAAGAGATGGGAGGAGGGGAAGAGATGGGGGAAGAGATGGGAGGAAGGATGGGAAGAGATGGGAAGAGATGGGAGGAGGGGAAGAGATGGGAGGAGGGGAAGAGATGGGAGGAGGGGAAGAGATGGGAGGAGGGGAAGAGATGGGAAGAGATGGGAGGAGGGGAAGAGATGGGAAGAGATGGGAGGAGGGGAAGAGATGGGAGGAGGGGAAGAGATGGGAGGAGGGGAAGGGGGAAGAGATGGGAGGAGGGGAGAGATGGGAGAGGGAAAGAGATGGGAGGAGGGGAAGAGATGGGAAGAGATGGGAGGAGGGGAAGAGATGGGAGGAGGGGAAGAGATGGGAAGGGAAGAGATGGGAGGAGGGGAAGAGATGGGAGGAGGGAAGAGATGGGAAAGAGATGGGAGGGGAATAGATGGGAGGAGGGGAAGAGATGGGAAGAGATGGGAGGAGGGGAAGAGATGGGAGGAAGGGAAGAGATGGGAAGAGATGGGAGGGAAAGAGATGGGAGGAGGGGAAGAGATGGGAAGAGATGGGAGGAGGGGAAGAGATGGGAGGAGGGGAAGAGATGGGAGGAGATGGGAGGAGGGGAAGAGATGGGAGGAGAAGAGATGGGAAGAGATGGGAAGAAGAGATGGGAGGAGGGGAAGAGATGGGAAGAGAAGAGATGGAAGAGATGGGAGGAGGGGAAGAGATGGGAGGAGGGGAAGAGATGGGAAGAGATGGGAGGAGGGGGAGAAGAGATGGGAGGAGGGGAAGAGATGGGAGAGGGGGAAGAGATGGGAAGAGATGGGAAGAGATGGGAGGAGGGAAGAGATGGGAAGAGATGGGAGGAGGGGAAGAGATGGGAGGAGGGGAAGAGATGGGAGGGGGGAAGAGATGGGAAGAGATGGGAGGATGGGAAGAGATGGGAGGAGGGGAAGAGATGGGAGGAGGGAGGAGGGGAAGAGATGGGAGGAGGGGAAGAGATGGGAGGAGGGGAAGAGATGGGAGGAGGGAAAGAGATGGGAGGAGGGGAAGAAGGGATGGGAAGAGATGGGAGGGAGAGATGGGAAGAGATGGGAGGAGGGGAAGAGATGGAAGAGATGGGAGGAGGGGAAGAGATGGGAGGAAGGGGAAGAGATGGGAAGAAGAGATGGGAGGGGAAGAGATGGGAAGGGAAGAGATGGGAGGAGGGAAGAGATGGGAGGAGAGAGGGGAAGAGATGGGAGGAGGGGAAGAGATGGGAGGAGGGGAAGAGATGGGAGGGGAGGAGGGAAGAGATGGGAGGAGAGAAGAGATGGGAGGAGGGAAGGAAGAGATGGGAGGAGGGAAGAGATGGGAAGAGATGGGAGAAGAGATGGGAAGAGAGATGGGAGGAGGGAAGAAGAAGAGATGGGAGGAGGGGAAGAGATGGGAGGAGGGAAGAAGGAGATGGGAGGAGGGAAGATGGGAAGAGATGGGAGGAGGGGAAGAGATGGGAGGAGGGGAAGAGATGGGAGGAGGGGGAGAAGAGATGGGAGGAAGGGAAGAGATGGGAGGAGAAGATGGGAGGAGGGGAAGAGATGGGAGGAGGGAAGAGATGGGAAGAGATGGGAGGAGGGGAAGAGATGGGAGGAGGGGAAGAGATGGGAAGAAGAGATGGGAAGGATGGGAAGAGATGGGAGGAGGGGAAGAGATGGGAGGGGAAGAGATGGGAAGAGATGGGAGGAGGGGAAGAGATGGGAGGAGGGGAAGAGATGGGAAGAGATGGGAGGAGGGGAAGAGATGGGAGGAGGGGAAGAGATGGGAGGAGGGAAGAGATGGGAGGAGGGAGATGGGAAGAGATGGGAGGAGGGGAAGAGATGGGAGGAGGGGAAGAGATGGGAGGAGGGAGGAAGAGATGGGAGGAGGGGAAGAGATGGGAGGAGGGGAAGAGATGGGAAGAGATGGGAGGAGGGGAAGAGATGGGAGATGGGAGGGGAAGAGATGGGAGGAGGGGAAGAGATGGGAGGAGGGGAAGAGATGGGAAGAGATGGGAGGAGGGAAGATGGGAAGAGATGGGAGGAGGGGAAGAGACGGGAGGAGGGGAAGAGATGGGAGGAGGGGAAGAGATGGGAAGAGATGGGAGGAGGGGAAGAGATGGGAAGGGGAAGAGATGGGAGGAGGGGAAGGATGGGAAGAGATGGGAGGAGGGGAAGAGATGGGAGGAGGGGAAGAGATGGGAAGAGATGGGAGGAGGGGAAGAGATGGGAGGAGGGGAAGAGATGGGAGGGGGTGAAGAGATGGGAGGAGGGGAAGAGATGGGAGGAGGGGAAGAGATGGGAAGAGATGGGAGGAGGGTAAGAGATGGGAGGAAGGGAAGAGATGGGAAGAGATGGGAGGAGGGGAAGAGATGGGAGGAGGGGAAGAGATGGGAAGAGATGGGAGGAGGGGAAGAGATGGGAGGAAGGGAAGAGATGGGAGGAGATGGGAGGAGGGGAAGAGATGGGAGGAGGGGAAGAGATGGGAAGAGATGGGAGGAGTGTAAGAGATGGGAAGAGGGGAAGAGATGGGAAGAGATGGGAGGAGGGGAAGAGATGGGAGGAAGGGGGAAGAGATGGGAAGAGATGGGAAGAGATGGGAGGAGGGGAAGAGATGGGAGGAGGGGAAGAGATGGGAGGAGGGGAAGAGATGGGAAGAGATGGGAGGAAGGGAAGAGATGGGAGGAGGGGAAGGATGGGAAGAGATGGGAAGGATGGGGGAAGAGATGGGAGGAGGGGAAGAGATGGGAGGAGGGGAAGAGATGGGAAGAGATGGGAGGAGGGGAAGGGATGGGAAGAGATGGGAGGAGGGGAAGAGATGGGAAGTAATGGGAGGAGGGGAAGAGATGGGAGGAGGGGAAGAGATGGGAGGAGGAAGAGGGGAAGAGATGGGAGGAGGGGAAGAGATGGGAGGAGGGGAAGAGATGGGAAGAGATGGGAGGAGGGGAAGAGATGGGAGGAGGGGGAAGAGATGGGAAGAGATGGGAGAGGGAAGAGATGGGAAGAGAGATGGGAAGAGATGGGAAGAGGGAAGAGATGGGAGGAGGGAAGAGATGGGATGGGAGGGGGAAGAGATGGGAGGAGGGGAAGAGATGGGAGAGGGGAAGAGATGGGAGGAGGGGAAGAGATGGGAGGAGGGAAGAGATGGGGAGGGAAGAGATGGGAGGAGGGGAAGAGATGGGAGGAGGGAAGAGATGGGAAGAGATGGGAGGAGGGGAAGAGATGGGAGGAGGGGAAGAGATGGGAAGAGAGATGGGAAGAGATGGGAGGAGGGGGAAGAGATGGGAGGAGGGGAAGAGATGGGAGGAGGGGAAGAGATGGGAAGAGATGGGAAGAGATGGGAGGAAAGAGATGGGAAGGGGGGAAGAGATGGGAGGAGGGAAGAGATGGGAGGAGGGGAAGAGATGGGAGGAGGGGAAGAGATGGGAGGAGGGGAAGAGGGATGGGAGGAGGGGAAGAGATGGGAGGAGGAAGAGATGGGAGGAAGAGATGGGAGGAGGGAAGATGGGAAGAGGAGGAGGAAGAGATGGGAGGAGGGAAGAGATGGGGGAAAGAGATGGGAGGAGGGGGAAGAGATGGGAGGAGATGGGAAGAGATGGGAGGGAGGGGAAGAGATGGGAGGAGGGGAAGAGATGGGAGGAGGGAAGGGATGGGAAGAGATGGGAGGAGGAAGATGATGGGAAGAGATGGGAGGAGGGGAAGAGATGGGAGGAGGGGAAGAGATGGGAGGGAGGAGGGAGATGGGAGGGATGGGAAGAAGATGGGAGGAGGGGAAGATGGGAGGAGGGGGAAGAGATGGGAGGAGGGGAAGAGATGGGAGGAGGGGAAGAGATGGGAAAGAGATGGGAAGAGATGGGAGGGAGGGAAGAGATGGGAAGAGATGGGAGGAGGGAAGAGATGGGAGGAGGGAAGAGATGGGAGAGAGGGGAAGAGATGGGGGAGAGATGGGAAGAGATGGGGAAGAGATGGGAGGAGGGAGAGAAGGGAGGAGGGGAAGAGATGGGAGGAGGGGAAGAGATGGGAAGAGATGGGAAGAGATGGGAGGAGGGAAGAGATGGGAGGAGAGATGGGAGGAGGGAAGGGAAGAGATGGGAGGAGGGGAAGAGATGGGAGGAGGGGAAGAGATGGGAAGAAGAGATGGGAGGAGGGGAAGAGATGGGAGGAGGGGAAGAGATGGGAAGAGGGGAAGGGAGGAGGGGAAGAGATGGGAGGAGGGGAAGAGATGGGAGGAAGAGATGGGAAGAGGGGAAGAAGATGGGAGGAGGGAAGAGATGGGAGGAGATGGGAGGAGGGGAAGAGATGGGAGGAGGGAAGAGATGGGAGGAGGGGAAGAGATGGGAGGAGATGGGAGATGGGAAGAGATGGGAGGAGGGGGGAAGAGATGGGAGGAGGGGAAGAGATGGGAAGAGATGGGAGGAGGAAGAGATGGGAGGAGGGAAGAGATGGGAGGATGGGAGGAGGGATGGGAAGAGATGGGAGAGAGATGGGAAGAAGAGATGGGAGGGGGAGATGGGAAGAGATGGGAGGAGGGAAGAGATGGGAAGAAGATGGGAGGAGGGAAGAGATGGGAGGAAGGGAAGAGATGGGAAGAGATGGAGGAGGGGAAGAGATGGGAGGAGAGGGAAGAGATGGGAAGAGATGGGAGGAGGGGAAGAGATGGGAGGAGGGGAAGAGATGGGAGAGATGGGAGGAGAAGAGATGGGAGGAGGGGGAAGAGATGGGAGGAGGGGAAGAGATGGGAGGAGGGGAAGAGATGGGAGAGATGGGAAGAGATGGGGAAGAGATGGGAGGAGGGGAAGAGATGGGAGGAGGGAAGAGATGGGAGGAGGGGAAGAGATGGGAAGAGATGGGAGGAGGGGAAGAGATGGGAAGAGATGGGAGGAGGAAGAGATGGGAGGAGATGGGGGAAGAGATGGGAGGAGGGGAAGAGATGGGAGGAGGGGAAGAGATGGGAGGAGGGGAAGAGATGGGAGGAGGGGAAGAGATGGGAAGAGATGGGAAGAGATGGGAAGGATGGGGGAAGGGAGAGATGGGAAGAGATGGGAAGAGATGGGAAGAGATGGGAGGAGGGAAGAGATGGGAAGAGATGGGAGGAAAGAGATGGGAGGAGGGGAAGAGATGGGAAGAGATGGGAGGAGGGGAAGAGATGGGAGGAGGGGAAGAGATGGGAAGAGATGGGAGGAGGGGAAGAGATGGGAGGAGGGGAAGAGATGGGAGGAGGGGAAGAGATGGGAGGAGAGATGGGAAGAGATGGGAAGAGATGGGAAGAGATGGGAAGAGATGGGAGGAGGGGGGAAGAGATGGGAGGAGGGGAGATGGGAAGAGGGGAGAGGGAAGAGATGGGAAGAGATGGGAGGAGGGGAAGAGATGGGAGGAGGGGAAGAGATGGGAAGAGATGGGAGGAGGGGAAGAGATGGGAGGAGGGGAAGAGATGGGAAGAGATGGGAGGAGGGGAAGAGATGGGAGGAGGGGAAGAGATGGGAGGAGGGGAAGAGATGGGAGGAGGGGAAGAGATGGGAAGAGATGGGAAGAGATGGGAGGAAGAGAGATGGGAGGAGGTAAGAGATGGGAGGATGGGAAGAGATGGGAGAGGGGAAGAGAGGGGAAGAGATGGGAGGAGGGGAAGAGATGGGAGGAGGGGAAGAGATGGGAGGAGGGGAAGAGATGGGAGGAGGGAAGAGATGGGAAGGAGGGAAGGAAAGAGATGGGAGAGGGGAGAGATGGGAGGAGGGGAAGAGATGGGAGGAGGGGAAGAGATGGGAAGGATGGGAAGAGATGGGAGGAGGGGGAAGAGATGGGAGGAGGGGAAGAGATGGGAAGAGATGGGAGGAGGGAGGATGGGAAGAAGAGATGGGAAGGGGAGATGGGAGGATGGGAAGAGATGGGAGGAGGGGAAGAAGATGGGAGGAGG
This sequence comes from Oncorhynchus gorbuscha, assembly GCF_021184085.1. Lineage (NCBI taxonomy): Eukaryota > Metazoa > Chordata > Actinopteri > Salmoniformes > Salmonidae > Oncorhynchus > Oncorhynchus gorbuscha. The sequence continues at coordinate 74,103,819 of NC_060174.1, forward strand.
GGAAGAGATGGGAGGAGGGGAAGAGATGGGAAGAGATGAGATGGGAGGAGGGGAAGAGATGGGAGGAGGGGAAGAGATGGGAGAGATGGGAGGAAAGAGATGGGAAGAGATGGGAGGAGGGGAAGAGATGGGAGGAGGGAAGAGATGGGAGGAGGAGAGAGATGGGAGGAGGGGAAGAGATGGGAGGAGGGAAGAGATGGGAAGAGATGGGAGGAGGGGAAGAGATGGGAGGAGGAAGAGATGGGAAGAGAAGAGATGGGAGATGGGGAAGAGATGGGAGAGATGGGAAGGAGGGAGGAGGGGAAGAGATGGGAAGAGATGGGAAGAGATGGGAGGGATGGGAAAAGAGATGGGGAAGAGATGGGAGGAGGGGAAGAGATGGGAAGAGATGGGAGGAGGGGAAGAGATGGGAGGAGGGGAAGAGATGGGAGGATGGAAGAGATGGGAAGAGATGGGAGGAGGGGAAGAGATGGGAAGAGATGGGAGGAGGGGAAGAGATGGGATGGGAAGAGATGGGAAGAGATGGGAGGAGGGGAAGAGATGGGAGGAGGGAAGAGATGGGAAGAGATGGGAGATGAGGGGAAGAGATGGGAAGAATGGGGGGAAAGAGATGGGAGGAGGGAAGAGATGGGAGGAGGGGAAGAGATGGGAGGGAAGGGAAGAGATGGGAAGAGATGGGAGGAGGGGAAGAGATGGGAAGAGATGGGAAGAGATGGGAGGAGGGGAAGAGATGGGAAGAGATGGGAGGAGGGGAAGAGATGGGAGGAGGGGAAGAGATGGGAAGAGATGGGAGGATGGGGGAAGAGATGGGAGAGATGGGAAGAGATGGGAGGGGGGAAGAGATGGGAAGAGATGGGATGGGAGGGGGAGGAAGAGATGGGAGGAGGGGAAGAGATGGGAGGAGGGGAAGAGATGGGAGGAGGGGAAGAGATGGGAAGAGATGGGAGGAGGGGAAGAGATGGGAGGAGGGGAAGAGATGGGAGGAGGGGAAGAGATGGGAGGAGGGGGAGATGAGGGGAAGAGATGGGAGGAGGGGAAGAGATGGGAAGAGATGGGAGGAGGGGAAGAGATGGGAAGAGATGGGAGGAGGGGAAGAGATGGGAGGAGGGGAAGAGATGGGAAGAGATGGGAGGAGGGGAAGAGATGGGAGGAGGGGAAGAGATGGGAGGAAGGGAAGAGATGGGAAGAGATGGGAGGAGGGGAAGAGATGGGAGGAGGGGAAGAGATGGGAAGAGATGGGAGGAGGGGGAAGAGATGGGAGGAGATGGGAAGAGATGGGAAGAGATGGGAGGAGGGGAAGAGATGGGAGGAGGGAGAAGAGATGGGAAAGAGATGGGAGGAGGGGAAGAGATGGGAGGAGGGGAAGAGATGGGAAGAGATGGGAGGAAGAGGGGAAGAGATGGGAGGAGATGGGAAGAGATGGGAGGAGAAGAGATGGGAGGAGGGGAAGAGATGGGAAGGATGGGAAGAGATGGGAAGAGATGGGAGGAGGGGAAGAGATGGGAGGAGGGGAAGAGATGGGAAGAGAAGAGATGGGAGGAGGGGAAGAGATGGGAGGAGGGGAAGAGATGGGAAGAGATGGGAGGGGAGGGGAAGAGATGGGAGGAGGGGAAGAGATGGGAAGAGATGGGAGGAGGGGAAGAGATGGGAGGAGGGGAAGAGATGGGAGGGGAAGAGATGGGAGGAGGGAAGAGATGGGAAGAGAGGGGAGATGGGAAGAGGGGAGGAGAAGAGATGGGAGGAGGGGAAGAGATGGGAAGAGATGGGAGGAGGGAAAGAGATGGGAGGAGGGGAAGAGATGGGAAGAGATGGGAGGAGGGGAAGAGATGGGAGGAGGGAAGAGATGGGAAGGAGAGGGGAAGAGATGGGAGAGATGGGAGGAGGGGAAGAGATGGGAGGAGGGGAAGAGATGGGAAGAGATGGGAGGAGGGGAAGAGATGGGAGGAGGGGAAGAGATGGGAAGAGATGGGAGGAGGGGGAAGAGATGGGAGGAGGGAAGAGATGGGAGATGGGAGGAGGGGAAGAGATGGGAGGAGGGGAAGAGATGGGAAGAGATGGGAGGAAGAGATGGGAAGAGATGGGAGGAGGGAAGAGATGGGAGGAGGGGAAGAGATGGGAGGAGGGGAAGAGATGGGATGGGAGGAGGGGAAGAGATGGGAGGAGGGGAAGAGATGGGAAGAGATGGGAGGAGGGGAAGAGATGGGGAAGAGATGGGAGGAAGAGATGGGAGAGGGAAGGATGGGAAGAGATGGGAGGAGGGGAAGAGATGGGAGGAGGGGAAGAGATGGGAAGAGATGGGAGGAGGGGAAGAGATGGGAGGAGGGGAAGATGATGGGAAGAGATGGGAGGAGGGGAAGAGATGGGAGGAAGGAAGAGATGGGAGGAGGGAAGAGATGGGAGGAGGGGAAGAGATGGGAGGATGGGAAGAGATGGGAAGAGATGGGAGGAGGGGAAGAGATGGGAGGAGGGGAAGAGATGGGAAGAAGGGAGAGGGGAAGAGATGGGAGGAGAAGATGGGAGGAGGGAAGAGATGGGAGGAGGGAAGAGATGGGAAGAGATGGGAGGAAAGAGATGGGAGGAGGGGAAGAGATGGGAGGAGAGATGGGAAGAGATGGGAGAGAGGGGAAGAGATGGGAAGGGGGAAAGATGGGAGGAGGGGAAGAGATGGGAGGAGGGGAAGAGATGGGAAGAGAGATGGGAGGAGGGGAAGAGATGGGAGGGGAGAGATGGGAGGAGGGAAGAGATGGGAAGATGGGAGAGATGGGAAGAGATGGGAGGAGAGATGGAAGAGATGGGAGGAGGGGAAGAGATGGGAGGAGGGGAAGAGATGGGAAGAGATGGGAAGGATGGGGAAGAGATGGGAGGAGGGAAGAGATGGGAGGAGGGGAAGAGATGGGAGGAGGGAAGAGATGGGAGGAGAGATGGGAAGAGATGGGAGGAGGGAAGAGATGGGAGATGAGGGGAGGAGGGGAAGAGATGGGAGGAGGGGAAGAGATGGGAGGAGGGGAAGAGATGGGAAGAGATGGGAGGAGGGGAAGAGATGGGAGGAGGGGAAGAGATGGGAAGAGATGGGAGGAGGGGAAGAGATGGGAGGAGGGGAAGAGATGGGAGGAGGGGAAGAGATGGGAGGAGGGGAAGAGATGGGAAGAGATGGGAGGAGATGGGAAGAGATGGGAGGAGGGGAAGAGATGGGAGGAGATGGGAAGAGATGGGAGGAGAGATGGGAGGAGGGAGATGGGAGGAGGGGAAGAGATGGGAGGAGGGGAAGAGATGGGAGGAGGGGAAGAGATGGGAGGAGGGGAAGAGATGGGAAGAGATGGGAGGAGAAGGGAGGATGGGAAGAGATGGGGAAGAAGATGGGAGGAGGGGAAGAGATGGGAAGAGATGGGAGGAGGGGAAGAGATGGGAGGAGGGGAAGAGATGGGGGGAAGAGATGGGAGGAGGGAAGAGATGGGAAGAGATGGGAGAGGGGAGAGATGGGAAGAGAGGGAGGAGATGGGAAGAGATGGGAAGAGAGGGAGGGAAGAGATGGGAGGAGGGAAGGGGAAGGGAGATGGGAAGAGATGGGAGGAGGGGAAGAGATGGGAGGAGGGAGATGGGAGAGATGGGAAGGATGGGAGGAAAGAGATGGGAGGAGGGGAAGAGATGGGAAGAGATGGGAGGAGGGGAAGAAGAGATGGGAGATGGGAGGGGAAGATGGGAGGATGGGAAGAGATGGGAGGGGAAGAGGGGAAGAGATGGGAGGAGGGGAAGAGATGGGAGGAGGGAAGAGATGGGAAGAGATGGGAGGAGGGGGAAGAGATGGGAGGAGGGAAGAGATGGGAGGAGGGATGGGAAGAGATGGGAGGGGAAGATGGGAATGGGAGGAGGGGAAGAGATGGGAGGAGAAGAGATGGGAGGAGGGGAAGAGATGGGAAGAGATGGGAGGAGGGAAGAGATGGGAGAGATGGGAGGAGGGAAGGAAGAGAGAGAGGGGAGGGGAAGGAGGGAGGAGGGAAGAGATGGGAGGAGGGGAAGAGATGGGAAGAGATGGGAGGAGAGGGATGGGAGGAAGAGATGGGAGGATGGGAAGAGATGGGAAGAAGAGAGATGGGAGGAGGGGGAAGAGATGGGAGGAGGGGAAGATGGGAGGATGGGAGAGATGGGAGGAGGGGGAAGAGATGGGAGGAGGGAAGAGATGGGAAGAGATGGGAGGATGGGGAAGAGATGGGAGGAGAAGAGATGGGAGGAGGAGGGGGAAGAGATGGGAAGAGATGGGAGGAGGAAGAGATGGGAGGAGATGGGAAGAGATGGGAGAAGAGATGGGAGGAGGGGAAGAGATGGGAGGAGGGGAAGAGATGGGAAGAGATGGAGGGGGAAGAGATGGGAAGAGATGGGAGGAGGGGAAGAGATGGGAAGAAGAGATGGGAAGAGATGGGAGGAGAGATGGGAAGGGGAAGATGGGAGGAGGGGAAGAGATGGGAGGAGGGGAAGAGATGGGAGGAGGGAAGAGATGGAGGGGGGAAGAGATGGGAAGGAGGGGAAGAGATGGGAGAGATGGGAGGAGATGGGAGGAGGGGAAGAGATGGGAAGAGATGGGAGGAGATGGGAGGAGGGGATGGGAAGAGATGGGAGGAGGGGAAGAGATGGGAGGAAAGGGAAGAGATGGGAGGAGATGGGAGGAGGGAGGGGAAGAGATGGGAGGGGGAAGAGATGGGAAGAGATGGGAAGAGATGGGAGGAGGGGAAGAGATGGGAGAAGGGGAAGAGATGGGAGGAAGAAGAGATGGGAGGAGGGGAAGAGATGGGAGGAAGGGGAAGAGATGGGAAGAGATGGGAGGAGGGGAAGAGATGGGAGGAGGGGAAGAGATGGGAGGAGGGAAGAGATGGGAAGAGATGGGAGGAGGGGAAGAGATGGGAGGAGGGGAAGAGATGGGAGATGGGAGGGAAGAGATGGGAGGAGATGGGAGGAGGGAAGAGATGGGAGGAGGGGAAGAGAGAGGAGGGAGGATGGGAGGGGAAGAGATGGGAAGAGATGGGAGGATGGGGAAGAGATGGGAGGAGGGGAAGAGATGGGAGGATGGGAGGAGGGGAAGAGATGGGAAGAGATGGGAAGGAGGGGAAGAGATGGGAGGAGGAAGAGATGGGAGGAGATGGGAGGATGGGAGAGATGGGAAGAGATGGGAAGAGATGGGAGGAGGGGAAGAGATGGGAGGAGGGAAGAGATGGGAAGAGATGGGAGGAGGGGGAGGAAGAGATGGGAGGAGGAAGAGATGGGAAGGATGGGAAGGGAAGAGATGGGAGGAGGGGAAGAGATGGGAGGAGGGGAAGAGATGGGAAGAGATGGGAGGAGGGGAAGAGATGGGAGGAGGGGAAGAGATGGGAGGAGGGAAGAGAGGGAAGAGATGGGAGGAGGGAAAGAGATGGGAGGAGGGGAAGAGATGGGAAGAGATGGGAGGAGGGGAAGAGATGGGAGGAGGGGAAGAGATGGGAAGAAGATGGGAGGAGGGGAAGAGATGGGAGGAGGGGAAGAGATGGGAAGAGAGGGAGAGGGGAAGAGATGGGAGGAGGGGAAGGGGGAAGAGATGGGAGGAGGGGAAGAGATGGGAGGAAGGGAAGAGATGGGAAGAGATGGGAGGAGGGGAAGAGATGGGAGGAGGGGAAGAGATGGGAGGAGGGGAAGAGATGGGAGGAGAAGAGATGGGAGGAAGAGATGGGAGGAGGGAGGAAGAGATGGGAGGAGGAAGAGGGAGGAAAAGAGATGGGAGGAGGGGAAGAGATGGGAAGAGATGGGAGGAGGGGAGATGGGAGGAGGGGAAGAGATGGGAAGAGATGGGAGGAGGGAAGAGATGGGAGGAGGGGAAGAGATGGGAGGAGGGAAGAGATGGGAGGAGGGAAGAGATGGGATGGGAGGAAGAGATGGGAGGAAGGGAAGATATGGGAAGAGTGGGAAGGATGGGAAGAGGGGAAGAGATGGGAAGAGATGGGAGGAGGGGGAAGAGATGGGAGGAGGGGAAGAGATGGGAAGAGATGGGGAGGGAAGAGGGGAAGAGATGGGAGGAGGATGGGAGGGAAGAGGGAAGAGATGGGAGAGGGGGAAGAGATGGGAGGAAGGGAAGAGATGGGAAGAGATGGGAGGAGGGAAGAGATGGGAGAAGGGAATAATATGGGAAGGGGAATAATAATAATAATATATGCCATTTAGCAGACGAGATCCAAAGCGACTTACAGTCATATGTGCATACATTCTACGATGGGTGGTCCTGGGATCGAACCCACTACCCTGGCGAAGCGCCATGCTCTACCAAGTGGAAGGGATGGGAAGAGATGGGAGGAGGGGAAGAGATGGGAGGAAGGGAAGAGATGGGAAGAGATGGGAGGAGGGGAAGAGATGGGAGGAAGGGAAGAGATGGGAGGAGGGGAAGAGATGGGAAGAGATGGGAGGAGGGGAAGAGATGGGAGGAGGGGAAGAGATGGGAGGAGGGGAAGAGATGGGAGGAGGGGAAGAGATGGGAAGAGATGGGAGGAGGGGAAGAGATGGGAGGAAGGGAAGAGATGGGAAGAGATGGGAGGAGGGGAAGAGATGGGAGGAAGGGAAGAGATGGGAAGAGATGGGAGGAGGGGAAGAGATGGGAGGAGGGGAAGAGATGGGAGGAGGGGAAGAGATGGGAGGAGATGGGAGGAGGGGAAGAGATGGGAGGAGGGGAAGAGATGGGAAGAGATGTGAGGAGGTGGTTTAAAAAAGGTGGTGGGTGAGATGCAGCAAGAGGGTTGAAAAATATGTGGTGTTGAAGAATCAAGGGAAGGGCTGATTGGGTATAAGTGTTATTTGAAATGAATAGTTATTATTGGTGAATAATGAAGAACCTCCACCATTTTAGAGATGTTATCATGTATAATGACTGTTATTCTATACTGATTGTAACCAATATACCTTTTTCACCTCAGTTCCCCCTCGCTTTGTGGTACAGCCTAACAACCAGGATGGGATCTATGGGAAGGCAGGAGTACTCAACTGCTCTGTGGAGGGATACCCTCCTCCCAAAGTCATGTGGAAACATGCCAAAGGTAAAGACCCTGCAGCACTGACATCAACTAACTAACTGTCTACTTTTCCATTCATCTTAGTAAAATAACTTGTCCAAAAATACATAATCATTTTCATCATCAATTCAAATTGATGATGAAAGAGACAATTAGACCATTTTTGTATTTTTATTCTCTACTGTAACATCATAATGTAGATGAGAAACCATGACCACTATGGGTGACTTTGAGTTGGCCTGTCCGTGCCGTTCCTCCATGTAGGTATAGGGAACCCCCAGCAGTACCACCCTGTGCCTCTGACTGGTCGGATCCAGATCATGGGGAACGGCTCCCTGCTGATCCGTCATGTCCTGGAGGATGACCGGGGATACTACCTCTGTCAGGCCTCCAACGGAGTGGGCTCTGACATCAGCAAGAGCATGGTTCTTACTGTCAAGAGTGAGTAGCCTCTCTCTCTCTCTCTCTCTCTCTCTCTCTCTCTCTCTCTCTCTCTCTCTCTCTCTCTCTCTCTCTCTCTCTCTCTCTCTCTCTCAGGCCTCTGAGCTTGGTCCTCTCCCTCCTGTTTCTCCCTCTCTCCTGGCTGAGCTTGGTTCTCCTCTCTGTTTGACTCCAGGCCCTGAGCTTGGTTCTCCCCTCCTGTTTGACCCAGGCCCTGGCTGAGCTTGGTTCTCCCCTCCTGTTTGACCCAGGCCCTGGCTGAGCTTGGTTCTCCCCTCCTGTTTGACCCAGGCCCTGGCTGAGCTTGGTTCTCCCCTCCTGTTTGACCCAGGCCCAGTGTCTTGGCTGTCCTGTGTGTCCTGTGTGTCCTGGCTGTCCTGTGTGTCCTGTGTGTCCTGGCTGTCCTGTGTGTCCTGTGTGTCCTGGCTGTCCTGTGTGTCCTGGCTGTCCTGTGTGTCCTGTGTGTCCTGGCTGTCCTGTGTGTCCTGTGTGTCCTGTCCTGGCTGTCCTGTGTGTCCTGTGCTGTCCTGTGTGTCCTGTGTGTCCTGGCCGTCCTGTGTGTCCTGTGTGTCCTGGCTGTCCTGTGTGTCCTGGCTGTCCTGTGTGTCCTGTGTGTCCTGGCTGTCCTGTGTGTCCTGGCTGTCCTGTGTGTCCTGTGTGTCCTGGCTGTCCTGTGTGTCCTGTGTGTCCTGGCTGTCCTGTGTGTCCTGGCTGTCCTGTGTGTCCTGTGTGTCCTGGCTGTCCTGTGTGTCCTGTGTGTCCTGGCTGTCCTGTGTGTCCTGTGTGTCCTGGCTGTCCTGTGTGTCCTGTGTGTCCTGTGTGTCCTGGCTGTCCTGTGTGTCCTGTGTGTCCTGGCTGTCCTGTGTGTCCTGTGTGTCCTGGCTGTCCTGTGTGTCCTGTGTGTCCTGTGTGTCCTGTGTGTCCTGGCTGTCCCTGTGTGTCCTGTGTGTCCTGGCTGTCCTGTGTGTCCTGTGTGTCCTGGCTGTCCTGTGTGTCCTGTCTGTCCTGTGTGTCCTGTCTGTCCTGTGTGTCCTGTCTGTCCTGTGTGTCTTGGCTGTCCTGTCTGTCCTGTGTGTCTTGGCTGTCCTGTCTGTCCTGTGTGTCTTGGCTGTCCTGTCTGTCCTGTGTGTCTTGGCTGTCCTGTCTGTCCTGTGTGTGGTTTGAAGAAAAGAAAGGTTCTGATGTATGCACACATGACTGTAAGTCGCTTTGGATAAAAGCGTCTGCTAAATGGCATATATTATTATTATTATATTAATTGGTGATGAAAACAAAACAGCAGGAACCCCTCAGATCAATAACCCATGCCGGCGGAGAGGAAGAGGGGAGGAGGAGAGAGGTGGGGAAGAGAGGAGGAGGAGGAGAGAGGTGGGGAAGAGAGGAGGAGAGAGGAGAGAGGTGGGGAAGAGAGGAGGGGAGAGAGAGAGTGGGGAAGAGAGGAGGAGGAGAGAGGAGGAGGAGAGAGGTGGGGAAGAGAGGAGGAGGAGAGAGTGGGGAAGAGAGGAGGAGGAGAGAGGTGGGGAAGAGAGGAGGAGGAGAGGTGGGGAAGAGAGGAGGAGGAGAGAGGTGGGGAAGAGAGGAGGAGGAGAGAGGTGGGGAAGAGAGGAGGAGGAGAGAGGTGGGGAAGAGAGGAGGAGGAGAGAGGTGGGGAAGAGAGGAGGGGGGGGAAGGGAGGGGAGAGAGGTGGGGAAGAGAGGAGGGGGGGCGGGAGGGCCACGAGGGCTCGGAGCGTGAAATGAAAACAGATAGTGATGGAGGGTCAATTTCTATTTTCTACACACCTGTACAGTTCCTTGATTTTTCAAATACCCATCCCTCTTTCCTTCTCTCATTTTGCCATATCTATTTATAATATTCATGAATATCTCTCTGTGTGTGTCTCCAGTTCCAGCCATGATCACGTCACACCCCAACACCACTATGGCCATCAAGGGCCAGGTGAAGGAGCTGAACTGCACAGCGCGGGGAGAGCAGCCCATCATCATCCGCTGGGAGAGGGGCGACACCGTCATCGACGCCGAGAGGAACCCCCGCTACTCCATCACCATCAACAAGAAAGGGGACGAGGTCATCTCCACGCTCAAGGTTAGACACTGATGAAAGAGGGCAAAATATTGAGAGAGAATTGAAATTGAAGAGCATTAGAATTTAGAACAGAGCTCAATTAAGTTGAGATGAAAGTACTAAAGGGTACAGTAGTGTATGCTGGGTAGTTTTGACCACTAAATATTCCATGCCGTCTCTCTGTCTTCTATGTGTGTTGCTGTCCCCATGCAGCTGAAGCCAGCAGAGCGCGGGGACTCAGTCTTCTTCTCCTGCCACGCCATCAACTCATATGGAGAGGGGCGAGGACTCATCCAGCTTACCGTGCAAGGTGCCTATCTCTCGCACTCTGCTATTACTGCACATAGGCTCACTGTTGGCCGACCAGCGATTGAGGTCAAATTGATACCTAACATCCTCCACTCACACACACAGAGCCTCCTGACCCTCCTGAGTTGGAGGTGAGAGAGGTGAAGGACCGCAGTATGAACCTGCGCTGGATCCAGAGGTTCGACGGCAACAGCATCATCACCAGCTACGACATTGAGTATAAGAACAAGTCTGGTACGAGTCCAACCAGTCCAACCCTGTAAACCCTCGCATCCCTATTGTCCTCAATCTAACTCCCTTTTCTCTGGTCCTCTAATGTCCTCTCTATCTGCTTCTATTTGTTACAGATACTTGGGATCACAAGTACACCACCAGGAACATCTCCCCCACTAACAACCAGGCTAACATCGTGGAGCTGCACCCTGCCTGTGTCTACAGCATCCGCATGTACTCCTTCAACAAGATCGGACGCAGCCAGCCTAGCAAGGAGCTCACCATCAGCACTGAGGAAGCACGTAAGTCTAACACACACTAATATATACACACACACACACGCACAAACACACCCCTAATTAAAATGCTGTCTTGTTTGGTGTCATTGAAACCCTCATTTCAACATCTCACGTCAACAGAACCTGATGGGCCCCCTATGGACGTGATCCTCCATCCAATGACGTCGCAGAGCATACGGGTCACATGGAGGGTAAACGTCATTAACCATCATGCCTCTTTTCCTTCATGCTATAATACCATAACAACTGAGACATACAAAATAACCATCATTGATCTCCAGTCAGCGTCCTGACAGAGCTGTCCTCTGCCTCTCCCTCTCAGGCCCCCAGGAAGGAGCTTCAGAACGGGGTGATCCGGGGCTACCAGATTGGTTACCGTGAGAACGGGCCGGGCAGTAACGGCCAGTACAGCATTGTGGAGATGAAGGCCACAGGGGACAGCGAGGTGTACACTCTGGACAACTTGAAGAAGTTTGCCCAGTATGGAGTGGTGGTCCAGGCCTTCAACAGGGCTGGTACTGGCCCCTCTAGCAGTGAGATCAACGCTACCACACTGGAGGATGGTAAGACTGGAGGGAGGGAGCTAGACTTGAGGTTGTGTGGTAGGGAGGGATGGTGAATGCAGAGAGAGAGAGAGAGAGAGAGAGAGAGAGAGAGAGAAGAGAGAGAGAGAGAGAGAGAGAGAGAGAGAGAGAGAAAGTGAGAGAGAGATAGAGAGAGAGAGAGAGGGCGGGTTGGTGATGGGAGGAGATTCATACTCTGCTTGTAATCATTATTATTTATTTGTATAGTGCTTTTCGATACAGGTAGCGAAGTGCTTCACATCATAAAATAATACAATGAAAGTGCAATCAAAGAAACAAAGACAGGAGGAAGGAGAATGAAACAAGACGGCTCATTCAAATCACACATTAAAAGCACCTTTATAAAAGTGGGTCTTCAGAAGGGATTTCAAAAGATGCACTGAATCTGCGAGCCTGATCTGCTCTGGCAGAACATTCCAAAGTCTAGGGGCCCTAATGGCAAATGTCTGGTCTCCTTTCGTTTTCAACCTGGACTTGGAATGATCAACAGGTCCCTTCAGAGGATCTCCGGCTGCGTCCTGGCTCGTAGGGAGATAAAGGATCTGAGATATAGGACGGGGCTAAACCAAGCCTAGGCTTAAACGTGACTGGTAGCCAAGCTAAAATAGGTGTGGTAATATGGTAACATTCTGTTAAAAGCCGAGCTGCAGCATTTTGTAGATGATGGAGTGATTTCTGAGACATGTCTACAACGAGCTACAGTAATCTAGTTGTGAGGAAATAAAAGCAAGTATAACTTTGCCAGATCAGTGACTGAAATAAAAGACATAGCTATATTTTTTAGATGATAAAAGCAGTACTTGCAGTTCAAGGTTTAGGTAAAGGGTCAAAGAAGACACCAAGGCTTTTGTCAGTAGTTTTGACTTTGGTAGACAAATGACCAAGGTCATTTACAATCTGGGTTCTAGCAAGGTGGGGGCCAAATACAACAACCTAAGATTTATTCTCATGAGCTGGAGAAAATTGTCCGACATCCAACATTTGATGTCAGCAAGAGACATGTGAAGTGTAGCCACACTAGCTTGGTCACTGGGTCTGATAGAGCTGTGTGTCATCCGCATAACAGAACAGGTGGATTTGTTTAACTTGCCGACAGGAATAGAAAATAGAGATGCGCCAATAAGAATAGAGATGCACCATGCATTGATTCAGTTGTGCAAACACACTCTCACACACACAGCCTCTGAGACAAAATGGAGGAGATGAACATGCAGCACATCCCCCATCACTCTCCAGTTCTAATTAGCTCCCTCATTAGACTTAGAGAGAGAGGCCCATTACTCTATGAATATGCTTGGCCACTCTGCCTCTCTCTCTTCCTTCCCCTCTCTCTTCTTCACTGGTTTCCTCTGTATTCCCTTTCAATTCACACCCTTTCTTTTTTTATCATTCAATGTGTTTTTCTCCTCAATCTCTCTCCCCTTGCTTTCATTGGGGAATCCCCCTGTCTCATTCTCTCAATACTCTCTTTTTTCATCTTTACATCAGACAGACAGACAACATCTTCGTCCCTCCCTCTCCCCTGTGTGTGCAGCCTTAATGACAGAGCTAGATGTAGATCCTGATTATGATAATGGTAGTGATAACTAAAACACACGCAGAATGTCTGTCTGTCTGCCGCTGCTGCTTCTACAGCTGCAATTATCACACAGCTGGACACATTGTCCTCTGTCCACACGCGTCTGCTTCTTACCCTCCGTCTGCATCTCATCAACATCCTTCATGTTAACTCTTATCAGTCCAGTCTGCATCTCATCAACATCCTTCATGTTAACCCTTATCCTCCATCTGCATCTCATCAACATCCTTCATGTTAACCCTTATCCTCAGTCTGCATCTCATCAACATCCTTCATGTTAACCATTATCATCAGTCTGCATCTCATCAACATCCTTCATGTTAACCCTTATACTCCATCTGCATCTCATCAACATCCTTCATGTTAACCATTATCCTCCATCTGCATCTCATCAACATCCTTCATGTTAACCATTATCCTCCATCTGCATCTCATCAACATCCTTCATGTTAACCCTTATCCTCCATCTGCATCTCATCAACATCCTTCATGTTAACCCTTATCCTCCATCTGCATCTCATCAACATCCTTCATGTTAACCCTTATCCTCAGTCTGCATCTCATCAACATCCTTCATGTTAACCCTTATCCTCCGACTGCATCTCATCAACATCCTTCATGTTAACCCTTATCAGTCCAGTCTGCATCTCATCAACATCCTTCATGTTGACCCTTATCCTCTGTCTGCATCTCATCAACATCCTTCATGTTAACCCTTATCCTCTGTCTGCATCTCATCAACATCCTTCATGTTAACCATTAATCTCCATCTGCATCTCATCAACATCCTTCATGTTAACCCTTATCCTCCATCTGCATCTCATCAACATCCTTCATGTTAACCTTATCCTCCATCTGCATCTCATCAACATCCTTCATGTTAACCCTTATCCTCAGTCTGCATCTCATCAACATCCTTCATGTTAACCCTTATCAGTCCAGTCTGCATCTCATCAACATCCTTCATGTTAACCCTTATCAGTCCAGTCTGCATCTCATCAACATCCTTCAGGTTAACCCTTATCCTCTGTCTGCATCTCATCAACATCCTTCATGTTAACCATTAATCTCCATCTGCATCTCATCAACATCCTTCATGTTAACCCTTATCCTCCATCTGCATCTCATCAACATCCTTCATGTTGACCCTTATCCTCTGTCTGCATCTCATCAACATCCTTCATGTTAACCCTATCCTCTGTCTGCATCTCATCAACATCCTTCATGTTAACCCTTATCCTCCGACTGCATCTCATCAACATCCTTCATGTTAACCCTTATCCTCTGTCTGCATCTCATCAACATCCGTCATGTTAACCCTTATCCTCCGACTGCATCTCATCAACATCCTTCATGTTGACCCTTATCCTCCGACTGCATCTCATCAACATCCTTCATGTTGACCCTTATCCTCTGTCTGCATCTCATCAACATCCTTCATGTTAACCCTTATCCTCTGTCTGCATCTCATCAACGTCCTTCATGTTAACCCTTATCAGTCCAGTCTGCATCTCATCAACATCCTTCATGTTAACCCTTATCCTCAGTCTGCATCTCATCAACATCCTTCATGTTATCCCTTATCAGTCCAGTCTGCATCTCATCAACATCCTTCATGTTAACCCTTATCCTCCGTCTGCATCTCATCAACATCCTTCATGTTAACCCTTATCCTCTGTCTGCATCTCATCAACATCCTTCATGTTGACCCTTATCCTCAGTCTGCATCTCATCAACGTCCTTCATGTTGACCCTTATCAGTCCAGTCTGCATCTCATCAACATCCTTCATGTTAACCCTTATCCTCCGTCTGCATCTCATCAACATCCTTCATGTTAACCCTTATCCTCTGTCTGCATCTCATCAACATCCTTCATGTTGACCCTTATCCTCTGTCTGCATCTCATCAACATCCTTCATGTTAACCCTTATCCTCCGTCTGCATCTCATCAACATCCTTCATGTTAACCCTTATCCTCTGTCTGCATCTCATCAACATCCTTCATGTTGACCCTTATCCTCTGTCTGCATCTCATCAACATCCTTCATGTTAACCCTTATCCTCCGTCTGCATCTCATCAACATCCTTCATGTTGACCCTTATCCTCCGTCTGCATCTCATCAACATCCTTCATGTTAACCCTTATCCTCCGTCTGCATCTCATCAACATCCTTCATGTTAACCCTTATCCTCCGTCTGCATCTCATCAACATCCTTCATGTTAACCCTTATCCTCAGTCTGCATCTCATCAACATCCTTCATGTTAACCCTTATCCTCCGACTGCATCTCATCAACATCCTTCATGTTAACCCTTATCAGTCCAGTCTGCATCTCATCAACATCCTTCATGTTGACCCTTATCCTCTGTCTGCATCTCATCAACATCCTTCATGTTAACCCTTATCCTCTGTCTGCATCTCATCAACATCCTTCATGTTGACCCTTATCCAGTCTGCATCTCATTAACATCCTTCATGTTAACCCTTATCCTCCGACTGCATCTCATCAACATCCTTCATGTTAACCCTTATCCTCTGTCTGCATCTCATCAACATCCTTCATGTTAACCCTTATCCTCCGACTGCATCTCATCAACATCCTTCATGTTGACCCTTATCCTCCGACTGCATCTCATCAACATCCTTCATGTTGACCCTTATCCTCTGTCTGCATCTCATCAACATCCTTCATGTTAACCCTTATCCTCTGTCTGCATCTCATCAACGTCCTTCATGTTAACCCTTATCAGTCCAGTCTGCATCTCATCAACATCCTTCATGTTAACCCTTATCCTCAGTCTGCATCTCATCAACATCCTTCATGTTAACCCTTATCCTCCGTCTGCATCTCATCAACATCCTTCATGTTAACCCTTATCCTCTGTCTGCATCTCATCAACATCCTTCATGTTGACCCTTATCCTCAGTCTGCATCTCATCAACGTCCTTCATGTTGACCCTTATCAGTCCAGTCTGCATCTCATCAACATCCTTCATGTTAACCATTAATCTCCATCTGCATCTCATCAACATCCTTCATGTTAACCCTTATCCTCAGTCTGCATCTCATCAACATCCTTCATGTTAACCCTTATCCTCCGACTGCATCTCATCAACATCCTTCATGTTAACCCTTATCAGTCCAGTCTGCATCTCATCAACATCCTTCCTGTTGACCCTTATCCTCTGTCTGCATCTCATCAACATCCTTCATGTTAACCCTTATCCTCTGTCTGCATCTCATCAACATCCTTCATGTTAACCATTAATCTCCATCTGCATCTCATCAACATCCTTCATGTTAACCCTTATCCTCCATCTGCATCTCATCAACATCCTTCATGTTAACCCTTATCCTCCATCTGCATCTCATCAACATCCTTCATGTTAACCCTTATCCTCAGTCTGCATCTCATCAACATCCTTCATGTTAACCCTTATCAGTCCAGTCTGCATCTCATCAACATCCTTCATGTTAACCCTTCAGTCCAGTCTGCATCTCATCAACATCCTTCAGGTTAACCCTTATCCTCTGTCTGCATCTCATCAACATCCTTCATGTTAACCATTAATCTCCATCTGCATCTCATCAACATCCTTCATGTTAACCCTTATCCTCCATCTGCATCTCATCAACATCCTTCATGTTGACCCTTATCCTCTGTCTGCATCTCATCAACATCCTTCATGTTAACCCTTATCCTCTGTCTGCATCTCATCAACATCCTTCATGTTAACCCTTATCCTCCGACTGCATCTCATCAACATCCTTCATGTTAACCCTTATCCTCTGTCTGCATCTCATCAACATCCGTCATGTTAACCCTTATCCTCCGACTGCATCTCATCAACATCCTTCATGTTGACCCTTATCCTCCGACTGCATCTCATCAACATCCTTCATGTTGACCCTTATCCTCTGTCTGCATCTCATCAACATCCTTCATGTTAACCCGATCCTCTGTCTGCATCTCATCAACGTCCTTCATGTTAACCCTTATCAGTCCAGTCTGCATCTCATCAACATCCTTCATGTTAACCCTTATCCTCAGTCTGCATCTCATCAACATCCTTCATGTTATCCCTTATCAGTCCAGTCTGCATCTCATCAACATCCTTCATGTTAACCCTTATCCTCCGTCTGCATCTCATCAACATCCTTCATGTTAACCCTTATCCTCTGTCTGCATCTCATCAACATCCTTCATGTTGACCCTGATCCTCAGTCTGCATCTCATCAACGCCCTTCATGTTGACCCTTATCAGTCCAGTCTGCATCTCATCAACATCCTTCATGTTAACCCTTATCCTCCGTCTGCATCTCATCAACATCCTTCATGTTAACCCTTATCCTCTGTCTGCATCTCATCAACATCCTTCATGTTGACCCTATCCTCTGTCTGCATCTCATCAACATCCTTCATGTTAACCCTGACCGTCTGCATCTCATCAACATCCTTCATGTTAACCCTTATCCTCTGTCTGCATCTCATCAACATCCTTCATGTTGACCCTTATCCTCTGTCTGTCTGCATCTCATCAACATCCTTCATGTTAACCCTTATCCTCCGTCTGCATCTCATCAACATCCTTCATGTTGACCCTTATCCTCCGTCTGCATCTCATCAACATCCTTCATGTTAACCCTTATCCTCCGTCTGCATCTCATCAACATCCTTCATGTTAACCCTTATCCTCCGTCTGCATCTCATCAACATCCTTCATGTTAACCCTTATCAGTCCAGTCTGCATCTCATCAACATCCTTCATGTTGACCCTTATCCTCTGTCTGCATCTCATCAACATCCTTCATGTTAACCCTTATCCTCTGTCTGCATCTCATCAACATCCTTCATGTTGACCCTTATCCTCTGTCTGCATCTCATTAACATCCTTCATGTTAACCCTTATCCTCCGACTGCATCTCATCAACATCCTTCATGTTAACCCTTATCCTCTGTCTGCATCTCATCAACATCCTTCATGTTAACCCTTATCCTCCGACTGCATCTCATCAACATCCTTCATGTTGACCCTTATCCTCCGACTGCATCTCATCAACATCCTTCATGTTGACCCTTATCCTCTGTCTGCATCTCATCAACATCCTTCATGTTAACCCTTATCCTCTGTCTGCATCTCATCAACGTCCTTCATGTTAACCCTTATCAGTCCAGTCTTTTTCTCATCAACATCCTTCATGTTAACCCTTATCCTCAGTCTGCATCTCATCAACATCCTTCATGTTAACCCTTATCCTCCGTCTGCATCTCATCAACATCCTTCATGTTAACCCTTATCCTCTGTCTGCATCTCATCAACATCCTTCATGTTGACCCTTATCCTCAGTCTGCATCTCATCAACGTCCTTCATGTTGACCCTTATCAGTCCAGTCTGCATCTCATCAACATCCTTCATGTTGACCCTTATCCTCTGTCTGCATCTCATCAACATCCTTCATGTTGACCCTTATCCTCTGTCTGCATCTCATCAACATCCTTCATGTTAACCCTTATCCTCCATCTGCATCTCATCAACATCCTTCATGTTAACCCTTATCCTCTGTCTGCATCTCATCAACATCCTTCATGTTGACCCTTTTCCTCTGTCTGCATCTCATCAACATCCTTCATGTTAACCCTTATCCTCCGTCTGCATCTCATCAACATCCTTCATGTTAACCCTTATCCTCCGTCTGCATCTCATCAACATCCTTCATGTTAACCCTTATCCTCCGTCTGCATCTCATCAACATCCTTCATGTTGACCCTTATCAGTCCAGTCTGCATCTCATCAACATCCTTCATGTTAACCCTTATCCTCTGTCTGCATCTCATCAACATCCTTCATGTTAACCCTTATCCTCTGTCTGCATCTCATCAACATCCTTCATGTTGACCCTTATCCTCTGTCTGCATCTCATCAACATCCTTCATGTTGACCCTTATCAGTCCAGTCTGCATCTCATCAACGTCCTTCATGTTGACCCTTATCCTCTGTCTGCATCTCATCAACATCCTTCATGTTAACCCTTATCCTCTGTCTGCATCTCATCAACATCCTTCATGTTGACCCTTATCCTCTGTCTGCATCTCATCAACATCCTTCATGTTAACCCTTATCCTCTGTCTGCATCTCATCAACATCCTTCATGTTGACCCTTATCCTCTGTCTGCATCTCATCAACATCCTTCATGTTAACCCTTATCCTCCGTCTGCATCTCATCAACATCCTTCATGTTAACCCTTATCCTCTGTCTGCATCTCATCAACATCCTTCATGTTGACCCTTATCCTCTGTCTGCATCTCATCAACATCCTTCATGTTAACCCTTATCCTCCGTCTGCATCTCATCAACATCCTTCATGTTAACCCTTATCCTCCGTCTGCATCTCATCAACATCCTTCATGTTAACCCTTATCCTCTGTCTGCATCTCATCAACATCCTTCATGTTAACCCTTATCCTCTATCTGCATCTCATCAACGTCCTTCATGTTAACTCTTATCAGTCCAGTCTGCATCTCGTCAACATCGTTCATGTTAACCCTTATCCTCCATCTGCATCTCATCAACATCCTTCATGTTAACCCTTATCCTCAGTCTGCATCTCATCAACATCCTTCATGTTAACCATTATCATCAGTCTGCATCTCATCAACATCCTTCATGTTAACCCTTATACTCCATCTGCATCTCATCAACATCCTTCATGTTAACCATTATCCTCCATCTGCATCTCATCAACATCCTTCATGTTAACCCTTATCCTCCATCTGCATCTCATCAACATCCTTCATGTTAACCCTTATCCTCCATCTGCATCTCATCAACATCCTTCATGTTAACCCTTATCCTCAGTCTGCATCTCATCAACATCCTTCATGTTAACCCTTATCCTCCGACTGCATCTCATCAACATCCTTCATGTTAACCCTTATCAGTCCAGTCTGCATCTCATCAACATCCTTCATGTTGACCCTTATCCTCTGTCTGCATCTCATCAACATCCTTCATGTTAACCCTTATCCTCTGTCTGCATCTCATCAACATCCTTCATGTTGACCCTTATCCTCTGTCTGCATCTCATCAACATCCTTCATGTTAACCCTTATCCTCCGACTGCATCTCATCAACATCCTTCATGTTAACCCTTATCCTCTGTCTGCATCTCATCAACATCCTTCATGTTAACCCTTATCCTCCAGTCTGCATCTCATCAACATCCTTCATGTTGACCCTTATCCTCCGACTGCATCTCATCAACATCCTTCATGTTGACCCTTATCCTCTGTCTGCATCTCATCAACATCCTTCATGTTAACCCTTATCCTCTGTCTGCATCTCATCAACATCCTTCATGTTAACCCTTATCATCCGTCTGCATCTCATCAACATCCTTCATGTTAACCCTTATCCTCCGTCTGCATCTCATCAACATCCCTCATGTTAACCCTTATCCTCCGTCTGCATCTCATCAACATCCTTCATGTTGACCTCAGTCCAGTCTGCATCTCATCAACATCCTTCATGTTAACCCTTATCCTCCGTCTGCATCTCATCAACATCCTTCATGTTAACCCTTATCCTCGTTCTGCATCTCATCAACATCCTTCATGTTGACCCTTATCCTCTGTCTGCATCTCATCAACATCCTTCATGTTAACCCTTATCCTCTGTCTGCATCTCATCAACATCCTTCATGTTGACCCTTATCCTCTGTCTGCATCTCATCAACATCCTTCATGTTGACCCTTATCAGTCCAGTCTGCATCTCATCAACGTCCTTCATGTTGACCCTTATCCTCTGTCTGCATCTCATCAACATCCATCATGTTAACCCTTATCCTCTGTCTGCATCTCATCAACGTCCTTCATGTTGACCCTTATCCGTCCAGTCTGCATCTCATCAACATCCTTCATGTTGACCCTTATCCTCTGTCTGCATCTCATCAACATCCTTCATGTTGACCCTTATCCTCTGTCTGCATCTCATCAACGTCCTTCATGTTGACCCTTATCAGTCCAGTCTGCATCTCATCAACATCCTTCATGTTGACCCTTATCCTCTGTCTGCATTTCATCAACATCCTTCATGTTGACCCTTATCCTCCGTCTGCATCTCATCAACATCCTTCATGTTAACCCTTATCAGTCCAGTCTGCATCTCATCAACATCCTTCATGTTGACCCTTATCCTCTGTCTGCATCTCATCAACATCCTTCATGTTAACCCTTATCCTCTGTCTGCATCTCATCACCATCCTTCATGTTAACCCTTATCAGTCCAGTCTGCCCTGTTATATGCTACTGTGTATCCCTCTGTCCCTTCATCCTTACTATTATTATTTAACCTTTATTTAACAAGGCAAGTCAGGTAAGAACACATTCTTATTTACAATGACGGCTATACCTGCCTCTCCCTCTCTCTCTCTCTCTCTCTCTCTCTCTCTCTCTCTCTCTCTCTCTCTCTCTCTCTCTCTCTCTGTCATCCCTCACTTTCTACATCTGTTCCTCTCCCCGTTGCAGTGATTGAAAGTTGAAGATTGGAATAAATAGTATTTTTTTGCAATTACTATCATTTCTGTCCTATTAGTCAGAGATAGCTGTGTTCAATAACATACACTATAGCCCTCTGTGATGTTAACCTATGACCTTTCTCCTACCCCCAGTGCCCAGCCAGCCACCCCAGAACGTGCGGGCCATCTCAGTGACGTCAGACGAGGCGGTGATCACATGGGCGGAGCCCCCGCGTCTGACGCTGCATGGCGTGCTGAAGGGCTACCGCGTGGTGTTCTGGTCCCTCTTCCCTGACGGAGGTGGGTGCTGTGGGGGCCAGGCACAGGGGCCGATGCAGAGTAATTATCACGACTATCATTCTAACTAAACCCCAAACCCATGCCTCCACCTGTCTGTCTGATGTCAAACACTCTAACTGTGCTCCCCACCTGTCTGTCTCTGTGTGTGGTAACCCTTAACTCACACCCCTCTCCTCATCTGGCTCCTAACCCTTCACACACCCCATTCCCAATCTGTCTTTGGTTTACCTGGAATTAAAAATATATAGTTGTTTACCTTCCCTAACCTGTATTGTCCTCCCAATTTGTGCACTTGAGATTCATGAGCAATCAAGGCTTACTTTCTCTCTTCTATCACTTTCTCTTTCATTCTTTCTTTCTTTCTTTCTCTCTCTCTCTCTCTCTCTCTCTCTCTCTCTCTCTCTCTCTCTCTCTCTCTCTCTCTCTCTCTCTCTCTCTCTCTCTCCCCCCCTCTCTCTCTATCTCTCTGTCAGAATGGGGAGAGATGCAGAACATCACTACAACTCGTGAGCAGGTGGAGCTGAGAGGGCTGGAGAAGTTCACTAACTACAGTGTCCAGGTGCTGGCCTACACACAGGCTGGGGACGGGGTCAGGAGCAATGTCCTGTACATCCAAACCCGCGAGGACCGTGAGTACACACACACGTGCACTTGCGTGGACACACACATCTACACACACTTATACAGTACATATACTTCCCCTGACTTTAACCCATACAGATGTAAGATCTTAATTTGAGCCAGTTTTCTACAGCAGGAAAATAATCCTGCAGCAACAGGAAATGTGAATTGTTATGGTGGATTATAATTAAATTAATAGACATTTTTGTAGGGGTTGATCCATTTTTCATAAGGGAAAATCAAATCTGAAATTTCAAAGCAGAAATGACAAACTTCAGAAGCCTTTTTAAACCTGAAATACACCAGAGATAGTCAGAGCCACAGTCCCACTGAGATGCTGACTGCATGGAAGGGAGGAGAAGCTCAGCGGGGAGTTACGTGTGTGTGGGGGGGGTGTAGAGGAGGATGTCAGGGTTTATCTCAAACCCATGACTAAAGTTAATTTGTGTAGTGAGACCCCATTACCAGTGCTAATGAGAATTAAGAAGCTTTGGGCCCATGGCTGAGGGCTCGTAACTAGAGATAGGGGGATAGAAGAGGAGGGGTAAAGGGAGAAGCAAAATGGGGGAGAGGAGGGGTACTGCTCCCCATCACCAAGCCCTGCAGCCAACCAGCCAACCACCCAGGCGGCCAACCAGCCAACCACCCAGGCAGCCAACCACCCAGGCAGCCAGGCAGCCAACCAGCCAGGCAGCCAACCAGCCAGGCAGCCAACCAGCCAGGCAGCCAACCAGCCAGGCGGCCAACCAGCCATGCAGCCAACCAGCCAACCAGGCAGGCAGCCAACCAGCCAGGCAGCCAACCAGCTAACCAGCCAGGCAGCCAACCACCCAGGCAGCCAACCAGCCAACCAGCCAGGCAGCCAACCAGCCAGGCAGCCAACCAGCCAGGCGGCCAACCAGCCATGCAGCCAACCAGCCAACCAGGCAGGCAGCCAACCAGCCAATCAGCCAGGCAGCCAACCAGCCAGGCAGCCAACCAGCTAACCAGCCAGGCAGCCAACCACCCAGGCAGCCAACCAGCCAGGCAGCCAACCAGCCAGGCAGTCAACCAGCCAACGAGCCAGGCAGCCAACCAGCCAACCAGCCAGGCAGCCAACCAGCCAACCAGCGAACCAGCCAACCAGCCAACCAGCCAGGCCCAGGGATTAACTCCTCCTGGATTAGAGATCATTCATTTAGTGCTTACACCATTGGAGGCGGGATTACAGGCCGATCCCTGTCCCGTTCACTCCCCTAAACAGAAGGAGAAGCGGAGAGGAGAGAGAAAGGAGGGAGTGAGGGAGAGGTGGCACAGCTGGGCCTGTCTGGCTGAGGGGGAAAGATATGAAATATGAAAATAAATAAGAAATGGGAAGATGAATGTTCCTGTCTCTGAAGGGTTATGTTAGATGTGGTTGTCCTTCTCTCTGAAGGGTTATGTTAGATGTGGTAGTCCCTCTCTCTGAAGGGTTATGTTAGATGTGGTTGTCCCTCTCTCTGAAGGGTCATGTTAGATGTGGTTGTCCTTCTCTCTGAAGGGTTATGTTAGATGTAGTTGTCCCTGTCTCTG
The DNA here is from genome assembly GCF_021184085.1 of Oncorhynchus gorbuscha. NCBI lineage: Eukaryota > Metazoa > Chordata > Actinopteri > Salmoniformes > Salmonidae > Oncorhynchus > Oncorhynchus gorbuscha. The sequence continues at coordinate 74,127,324 of NC_060174.1, forward strand.
AAGGGTTATGTTAGATGTGGTTGTCCTTCTCTCTGAAGGGTCATGTTAGATGTAGTTGTCCCTCTCTCTGAAGGGTCATGTTAGATGTGGTTGTCCTCTCTGAAGGGTTATGTTAGATGTGGTTGTCCCTGTCTCTGAAGGGTTATGTTAGATGTGGTTGTCCCTGTGTCTGAAGGGTTATGTTAGATGTGGTTGTCCCTGTCTCTGAAGGGTTATGTTAGATGTGGTTGTCCCTGTCTCTGAAGGGTTATGTTAGATGTGGTTGTCCCTGTGTCTGAAGGGTTATGTTAGATGTAGTTGTCCCTGTCTCTGAAGGGTTATGTTAGATGTAGTTGTCCCTGTCTCTGAAGGGTTATGTTAGATGTGGTTGTCCTTCTCTCTGAAGGGTTATGTTAGATGTGGTTGTCCCTGTCTCTGAAGGGTTATGTTAGATGTAGTTGTCCCTGTCTCTGAAGGGTTATGTTAGATGTAGTTGTCCCTGTCTCTGAAGGGTCATGTTAGATGTGGTTGTCCCTGTCTCTGAAGGGTTATGTTAGATGTGGTTGTCCCTGTCTCTGAAGGGTCATGTTAGATGTGGTTGTCCTTCTCTCTGAAGGGTCATGTTAGATGTGGTTGTCCCTGTCTCTGAAGGGTCATGTTAGATGTGGTTGTCCTTCTCTCTGAAGGGTCATGTTAGATGTGGTTGTCCCTGTCTCTGAAGGGTTATGTTAGATGTGGTTGTCCCTGTCTCTGAAGGGTCATCTCTGAAGGGTCATGTTAGATGTGGTTGTCCTTCTCTCTGAAGGGTCATGTTAGATGTGGTTGTCCTTCTCTCTGAAGGGTCATGTTAGATGTGGTTGTCCCTGTCTCTGAAGGGTCATGTTAGATGTGGTTGTCCTTCTCTCTGAAGGGTCATGTTAGATGTGGTTGTCCCTGTCTCTGAAGGGTTATGTTAGATGTGGTTGTCCTTCTCTCTGAAGGGTCATGTTAGATGTGGTTGTTCTTCTCTCTGAAGGGTCATGTTAGATGTGGTTGTCCTTCTCTCTGAAGGGTTATGTTAGATGTGGTTGTCCCTGTGTCTGAAGGGTTATGTTAGATGTAGTTGTCCCTGTGTCTGAAGGGTTGTGTTAGATGTGGTTGTCCCTGTCTCTGAAGGGTTATGTTAGATGTAGTTGTCCCTGTCTCTGAAGGGTTATGTTAGATGTAGTTGTCCCTGTCTCTGAAGGGTTATGTTAGATGTAGTTGTCCCTGTCTCTGAAGGGTTATGTTAGTTCGATGTGGTAGTCCCTCTCTCTGAAGGGTTATGTTAGATGTGGTTGTCCTTCTCTCTGAAGGGTTATGTTAGATGTGGTTGTCCCTCTCTCTGAAGGGTTATGTTAGATGTGGTTGTCCTTCTCTCTGAAGGGTTATGTTAGATGTGGTTGTCCTTCTCTCTGAAGGGTTATGTTAGATGGTTGTCCCTGTTCTGAAGGGTCCCTGTCTCTGAAGGGTCATGTTAGATGTGGTTGTCCTTCTCTGAAGGGTCTGAAGGGTTATGTTAGATGTGGTTGTCCTTCTCTCTGAAGGGTCATGTTAGATGTGGTTGTCCTTCTCTCTGAAGGGTCATGTTAGATGTGGTTGTCCTTCTCTCTGAAGGGTCATGTTAGATGTGGTTGTCCCTCTCTCTGAAGGGTCATGTTAGATGTGGTTGTCCTTCTCTCTGAAGGGTCATGTTAGATGTGGTTGTCCTTCTCTCTGAAGGGTTATGTTAGATGTGGTTGTCCTTCTCTCTGAAGGGTTATGTTAGATGTGGTTGTCCTTCTCTCTGAAGGGTTATGTTAGATGTGGTTGTCCCTGTCTCTGAAGGGTCATGTTAGATGTGGTTGTCCTTCTCTCTGAAGGGTTATGTTAGATGTGGTTGTCCTTCTCTCTGAAGGGTTATGTTAGATGTGGTTGTCCTTCTCTCTGAAGGGTCATGTTAGATGTGGTTGTCCCTCTCTCTGAAGGGTCATGTTAGATGTGGTTGTCCTTCTCTCTGAAGGGTCATGTTAGATGTGGTTGTCCCTGTCTCTGAAGGGTCATGTTAGATGTGGTTGTCCTTCTCTCTGAAGGGTCATGTTAGATGTAGTTGTCCCTGTCTCTGAAGGGTTATTTTAGATGTGGTTGTCCCTGTGTCTGAAGGGTTGTGTTAGATGTGGTTGTCCCTCTCTCTGAAGGGTTATGTTAGATGTGGTTGTCCCTCTCTCTGAAGGGTCATGTTAGATGTGGTTGTCCTTCTCTCTGAAGGGTCATGTTAGATGTGGTTGTCCTTCTCTCTGAAGGGTCATGTTAGATGTGGTTGTCCCTGTCTCTGAAGGGTTATGTTAGATGTGGTTGTCCCTCTCTCTGAAGGGTCATGTTAGATGTGGTTGTCCTTCTCTCTGAAGGGTCATGTTAGATGTGGTTGTCCTTCTCTCTGAAGGGTCATGTTAGATGTGGTTGTCCCTGTCTCTGAAGGGTTATGTTAGATGTGGTTGTCCCTCTCTCTGAAGGGTTATGTTAGATGTGGTTGTCCCTGTCTCTGAAGGGTTATGTTAGATGTAGTTGTCCCTGTCTCTGAAGGGTTATTTTAGATGTGGTTGTCCCTCTCTCTGAAGGGTTATGTTAGATGTGGTTGTCCCTGTCTCTGAAGGGTTATGTTAGATGTGGTTGTCCCTCTCTCTGAAGGGTTATGTTAGATGTGGTTGTCCCTCTCTCTGAAGGGTTATGTTAGATGTGGTTGTCCTTCTCTCTGAAGGGTTATGTTAGATGTGGTTGTCCTTCTCTCTGAAGGGTCATGTTAGATGTGGTTGTCCTTCTCTCTGAAGGGTTATGTTAGATGTGGTTGTCCTTCTCTCTGAAGGGTCATGTTAGATGTGGTTGTCCTTCTCTCTGAAGGGTCATGTTAGATGTGGTTGTCCTTCTCTCTGAAGGGTCATGTTAGATGTAGTTGTCCCTGTCTCTGAAGGGTTATTTTAGATGTGGTTGTCCCTGTGTCTGAAGGGTTGTGTTAGATGTGGTTGTCCCTCTCTCTGAAGGGTCATGTTAGATGTAGTTGTCCCTGTCTCTGAAGGGTTATGTTAGATGTGGTTGTCCTTCTCTCTGAAGGGTTATGTTAGATGTGGTTGTCCTTCTCTCTGAAGGGTTATGTTAGATGTGGTTGTCCTTCTCTCTGAAGGGTTATGTTAGATGTGGTTGTCCTTCTCTCTGAAGGGTTATGTTAGATGTGGTTGTCCTTCTCTCTGAAGGGTTATGTTAGATGTGGTTGTCCTTCTCTCTGAAGGGTCATGTTAGATGTGGTTGTCCTTCTCTCTGAAGGGTTATGTTAGATGTGGTTGTCCTTCTCTCTGAAGGGTTATGTTAGATGTGGTTGTCCTTCTCTCTGAAGGGTTATGTTAGATGTGGTTGTCCCTGTCTCTGAAGGGTTATGTTAGATGTGGTTGTCCTTCTCTCTGAAGGGTTATGTTAGATGTGGTTGTCCTTCTCTCTGAAGGGTTATGTTAGATGTGGTTGTCCTTCTCTCTGAAGGGTCATGTTAGATGTGGTTGTCCTTCTCTTAGATGTGGTTGTCCTTGAAGGGTTATGTTAGATGTGGTTGTCCCTGTCTCTGAAGGGTTATGTTAGATGTGGTTGTCCTTCTCTCTGAAGGGTTATGTTAGATGTGGTTGTCTCTGTCTCTGAAGGGTTATGTTAGATGTGGTTGTCCTTCTCTCTGAAGGGTCATGTTAGATGTGGTTGTTCTTCTCTCTGAAGGGTTATGTTAGATGTGGTTGTCCTTCTCTCTGAAGGGTTATGTTAGATGTGGTTGTCCTTCTCTCTGAAGGGTCATGTTAGATGTGGTTGTCCCTCTCTCTGAAGGGTTATATTAGATGTGGTTGGGCTACATAGCCATGGTTATGGTCATGGTTAGAATGAGTTGTTCTGTAGGTTACTATACTGTATATGACTCCTTATCATTGGGTTGTTCTGACAGTGGATCAGACAGACTGGACACGGGCAGATTTTGAGAAGCAGTTGGACCTTAACTACAGATTCTGACATGGAGGGCCAGTTCTGATAATGATGCTTTTCTCCTGTAAAAACCCTGTCCCATCTCCCCCTGGGGCTGCCCTTTACCCACCTCCCACCTCCCACCTCCCTCTCCTCCCTCTCTCATGTCCCTGGTGTCGTTCCTGACATTATCTGCAGGTTGAGATGGAGCCCCAAGGGATGGAGGGGGCCCAGGAAGAGCAGGATTACTGAGGGGAGCAGGCTGTCCTGGGTGGGATAGAGAGGGGAGAGGGGGTCCTGTATCTCTCAAACAGTCTCACTATAATCCATAAAGGATCCAGCAGAGTCAAGTGCAGCAGGCACAGAATGCTACTGATGTCTATCTAGGGTTGGATGTGTCCTTATTAATCTGTGTGCTCTAGGTCCTACAGTACGGTACAGTACATGGAAGAAGGTCTAGTGTAGTCGAGCCTCGCAATATTCATTTCAGCCCAGTCCCTCGTATCCCAGGGAGACCCACGTCTTTCTATCTGATGAAGTGAGCAGTATTCTGAGAGTAATGTCCTGAAGACAGTATGTGTAGACAGTATGTGTAGACAGTACGTGTAGACAGTACGTGTAGACAGTATGTGTAGACAGTACGTGTAGACAGTATGTGTAGACAGTATGTGTGGACAGTACTTGTAGACAGTATGTGTAGACAGTATGTGTAGACAGTATGTGTAGACAGTACGTGTAGACAGTACGTGTAGACAGTATGTGTGGACAGTACTTGTAGACAGTATGTGTACACAGTATGTGTAGACAGTATGTGTAGACAGTACGTGTAGACAGTACGTGTAGACAGTATGTGTAGACAGTACGTGTAGACAGTATGTGTAGACAGTATGTGTAGACAGTATGTGTAGACAGTACGTGTAGACAGTATGTGTAGACAGTACGTGTAGACAGTACGTGTAGACAGTATGTGTAGACAGTATGTGTAGACAGTACGTGTAGACAGTATGTGTAGACAGTACGTGTAGACAGTACGTGTAGACAGTATGTGTAGACAGTACTTGTAGACAGTATGTGTAGACAGTATGTGTAGACAGTATGTGTAGACAGTACGTGTAGACAGTACGTGTAGACAGTATGTGTAGACAGTATGTGTAGACAGTACGTGTAGACAGTATGTGTAGACAGTATGTGTAGACAGTACGTGTAGACAGTACGTGTAGACAGTATGTGTAGACAGTACGTGTAGACAGTACGTGTAGACAGTATGTGTAGACAGTACTTGTAGACAGTATGTGTAGACAGTATGTGTAGACAGTACGTGTAGACAGTATGTGTAGACAGTATGTGTAGACAGTACGTGTAGACAGTACGTGTAGACAGTACGTGTAGACAGTACGTGTAGACAGTATGTGTGGACAGTACTTGTAGACAGTATGTGTAGACAGTATGTGTAGACAGTATGTGTAGACAGTACGTGTAGACAGTATGTGTAGACAGTATGTGTGGACAGTACTTGTAGACAGTATGTGTAGACAGTATGTGTAGACAGTATGTGTAGACAGTATGTGTAGACAGTACGTGTAGACAGTATGTGTAGACAGTATGTTTAGACAGTATGTGTAGACAGTATGTGTAGACAGTAGGAGGCTTTATGTGTGTTGATGACTGATAGTAGTAAGGCTCTTTAGGCGTCTCAGTGAGCCAGTCAAGTGGCCATGCAGTGAGTGGAGGATCAGCCTGATGTGTGTTAATCTGTTTAGGGGTTAGAGAGTTAGACTGCAGGGTGTCATGGCAGGCCAGAGCACAGCAGACGGAGCAGAGCAGCTCCGCTGACCAGTGTCTGAGGTAGCATATGTCACCGCTGACCCTGGTCTGGCCCCGCCCCTCCCCAGCTGACCTCCAAGTTATCTCAGAGCAGTTTACAGCACAAGATAAGATTGGCAATCTGCGAACAACCCTGCTCACTTAAACCCTCTGTTATAGAAACACTTCTGAGATTTTGAAGTCAGATGAAGTTGTGGATACCATTTTTATGTCTCTGTGTCCAATGTGAAGGAAGTTAGAGGTCGTTTTGCGAACCAATCCTAACTTACATTAGCACAATGACTGGAAGCTAGTTCATCTGACTCTGGGGAGGCAGATAAATCCCCAAGTATCCCTTTAACACACACACACATGCATGGAAACACACCCACACCCGTGTTTCCTTGAACATGGCTTTAGTACACACACACACACACGCACACACACGCACGCGCGCACGCACGCGCACACACACACACACTTACACAACCCTGCTGACCTGTCTATCTGTTGTGAACTCTCCAGTCCCAGGTCCTCCAGCTGGTATCAAAGCTGTGCCCTCATCTCCCAGCAGTGTGGTCGTGTCCTGGCTACCCCCCCATAAACCCAATGGTGTCATCCGCAAGTACACCATCTACTGCTCCAGCCCAGGCTCCGGACAGCCGGTAAGTACCACTGAGAGGGGAGAGTGTAGGATGGGGGAGGCGCAGTTACAGGTATTGGAGAGGCAGATAATTAAGGTCCTAACGACAAAACATGATGTGAATGCATGATATAGCACTTGATAGATAATTCATTAGTAACCATCACTCAGTGTGTGTGTGTGTGTGTGTGTGTGTGTGTGTGTGTGTGTGTGTGTGTGTGTGTGTGTGTGTGTGTGTGTGTGTGTGTGTGTGTGTGTGTGTGTGTGTGTGTGTGTGTGTGTGTGTGTGTGTGTGTGTGTGTGTGTGTGTGTGTGTTCGGGTGTGTCTCACTCTCTCTCTCACTGTGTTTGCTCCGTCACTTTATTTCCTGGCCCCCCCCAGATGAACAGATGTGGTTGTCTTGGCAACGTGATGAGACGTAGATATGCAAATGAAGTGGAGAACAAGCTCCCACATGCACACTGCAGCATCAGGAGCTCTCACACACAGGCCTGCACTAAGTGATGCAGATTTCACACAGATTTCACACTATGCTCACACACACACATACACATATACATTAAAATCCTGCTATCATGGAAGAATCCCACTTTCTTATCATTCACAAATCCTCACCCTCTCTCTCTCTCTGCATGAGTACCATGTGAATGAGTATGGAGGAGGGAGGGAGGGTATCCGTCACACTGAGATGATAGTGCTTTTGTTCCTCTTTTCATTATGTCCCCGTATCGCTCCCTGAATCACCACGACACTGCTGCCTCCACACTGGAGGAATGTTCTAATGTTCCTGTTACTCACCCCCCCAGAGCCCCACATTCACCCCTTCTCCCTTCTTCTCTCTATCCCTCTGTCATACCCACCCTGCTCTCCAGCAAGCCTGGGTAGAGGCTGAGATAGGGAGGGAGAGAGAAAGAGAGTACAAGGTAAATGAGGCAAATGGAAAAAGAGGTGAAGATGGGTATTGAGTGGTGAACAGATGAGGGAGGTGGGGCATGTGTGTGTGTACGTGCCTACATACATGCATGAGTTATAGTCCTTAGTTCTAACCCTCTTTGAAGCCATCTGAGCTGTCCCTCATGCCATTAGACCATAGATGCCAAGCTGCCCCTCCAGAGTGCTACCGTACCATGGTATCATACAATGTTAGTAATCTAACCGCTATCTCTCTCTCTCCCCCAGGCTCCCAGTGAGTATGAGACCAACCCAGAGATGTTGTTCTACAGGATCACCCATCTGACCCGCGGTAAACAGTACCTCATCTGGGCCGCCGCTGTGACAACCGCTGGCCGCGGCAACATCAGCGAAAAGGTCACCGTGGAGCCTGCTGGGAAAGGTAAGGGAGAAGGGGATGAGGGGTAATAGAGGGGGGGTGGAGGGATTTTTCTAAAGGTTATTAAGAGAACTAAAAAAAGAGGAATAAGTATTGCAGAAATACACAGAGGGATTTAATCTGTCTCTCTCTACCTTTCTTCTCTCTTCTCTTCCCCAATCTCACTATCTCTCCCATTCTCTTCTTCTCTGTCTCTGTCTCTGTCTCGGTCTCTCTCTCTTTCTCTCTCTCTCTCTCTTTCTTTCTTTCTTTCTTTCTTTCTTTCTCTCTTTCTTTCTTTCTTTCTTTCTTTCTTACTTTCTTACTCTCTCTCTCTCTCTCTCTCTCTCTCTCTCTCTCTCTCTCTCTCTCTCTCTCCTCTCTCTCTCTCTCTCTCTCTCTTTCTCTCTCTCTCTCTGTCTCTCTCTCTCTCTCTCTCTCTCTCTCTCTCTCTCTCTCTCTCTCTCTCTCTCTCTCTCTCTCTCTCTCTCTCTCTCTCTCTCTCTCTCTCTCTCTGTCTCTCGCTCTCTCTCTCTCTCTCTCTCTCTCTCTCTCTCTCTCTCTCTCTCTCTCTCTCTCTTCTCTTTCTTTCTTTTTCTTTCTTTCTTTCTTTTCTCTCTCTATCTCTCTCTCTCTCTCTCTCTCTCTCTCTCTCTCTCTCTCTCTCTCTCTCTCTCTCTCTGTCCTATTGACTGACAGCTGTAGTATTGATTGAGGGCTGGCGGTGTAGCAGGAAACACTGTTGTTAATTATGTGGTGATGAACAGGGGAGGGGGGGAGAGACAGGAATCAATACAAGGGAGAATCTATGGAGTATAGATAGACAGAGAGAGATGGAGGGCTGGGAGGAGGAAAGGGGGGGGGAACTCCAGCACTCTGCTCTCATAACAGTGGGTAAAAGGCTACCCTCCAGGCTAACCTACTCAATACCAAGCTCACTCAGCAAACACTAGAGACAAACGCTTACACATCAGAAAATAGAGCAGGGAAGTTAGACTGTGAGGGATGTGTTTGTCTGGCTGTGAGTGTGCCTGGGTGTGTGTCTGTGTAAGTGTGTGCATGTGCGGTGTTGTGTGTGTGTGATACCCAGTTTAAGCTGTGTACCCTGTGTCTGCAGCCCCAGCTAAGATCCTGTCGTTCGGGGGCACAGTGACCACTCCCTGGATGAAGGAGATCCGTTTGCCTTGCAGCTCAGTGGGAGAACCCACCCCCACCTTCAAATGGACCAAAGACAGGTCAGAACTCTCCCAACTCGTCCTTAATAGGAGCAAAGTGGGAACTTTAGACTTGATGCCAATGCTGAATTTGGTCGGGGTTAAGACTACCAGACCGGTGTTTAGCTTGATGTATTATGATAAGTCTAACTGTGATCCTCAATGTGTGTATATCAGTGAGTACACGGCTATTCCTGTGACTGTGGACGGACAGCGTCAGATCCTGTCCAATGGTACTCTAGTGCTACGGTCCGTCAAAGCTGAGGATTCTGGGTACTACACGTGCACGGCCACCAACACGCTGGGCTTTGACACCATCATTGTCAACCTGCTGGTGCAAGGTGAGCTGGGATACGCTGGGCTAATGTGTGTATGGTTGTGGGGACATCTGAGTACCTTTTGGGATTGTCTCAGATTGTCTTCTCTGTGTTCCTCTGACTGTGTGTCTGTATCGTCCCTCTGGTCTGTCTATCTGGTATCTCTGGTCTGTCTATCTGGTATCTCTATCTGGTCTCTCTGGTCTCTCTATCTGGTCTCTCTGGTCTCTCTATCTGGTTCCTCTATCTGGTCTCTCTGGTCTCTCTATCTGGTCTCTCTGATCTCTCTATCTGGTCTCTCTGGTCTCTCTGGTCTGTCTATCTGGTCTCTCTGGTATCTCTGGTCTCTCTATCTGGTCTCTCTGTTTTTTCTATCTGGTATCTCTGGTCTCTCTATCTGGTATCTCTGGTTTCTCTATCTGGTCTCTCTGGTCTGTCTATCTGGTATCTCTGGTTTCTCTATCTGGTCTCTCTGTTTTTTCTATCTGGTATCTCTGGTCTCTCTATCTGGTATCTCTGGTTTCTCTATCTGGTCTCTCTGGTCTGTCTATCTGGTATCTCTGGTTTCTCTATCTGGTATCTCTGGTCTCTCTATCTGGTATCTCTGGTCTGTCTATCTGGTATATCTGGTGTCTCTATCTGGTATCTCTGGTTTGTCTATCTGGTATCTCTGGTCTGTCTATCTGGTATCTCTGCTTTCTCTATCTCTCTTGTCTCTCTATCTGATATCTCTGGTCTCTCTATCTGGTCTCTCAGGTCTCTCTATCTGGTCTCTCTGGTCTCTCTATCTGGTTCCTCTGGTCTCTCTACCTGCTCACTGTAAGTGTGTGCTGTTTGTGCCTGGTCTATGTGATGCTGATTGGCTCTTACTGTGTGATCGCTCTGTATGTCCAGTTCCTCCAGACCAGCCCCGTCTGACCGTCTCCACCACCTCTACCTCTTCCATCACCCTGGCCTGGATACCTGGGGACAACGGAGGCAGCTCCATTAGAGGTACTCCCCTCCACTCCCTCCACCTGGGCCTTAGTAAATCAGGATCAGTCTGAGGAGAGTTCTTTAGCTGCTGTATCTCACTGTCTGCAAAAAAATATCAATAACGTCAATATACCTTTTTGTGTATTTGTGTGATTTTGTCCTAATGTCCACTCCTAATGTCTGCCCAATTTGTAAGTCGCTCTGGATAAGAGCGTCTGCTAAATGACTTAAATGTAAATGTAAATGTCATACTCACAGCAGCAGAATGTATCACAGAGGAGTTTCTAAATCCTTTATATCCCCCCCTGGTGTTAAAGGGGTGTAACAGCAGTTAGAGTTGACCTGATTTTGCCTGGGATTATGCTCTAATTGACAGACATGTACAGTATTTCATTGTTATTAAAATTGTGTCTTTGTGTATTTAGCAGAAGTGAAGGTTTAATGAAATCTGTGGTGTCTGTCCCTGTGTGTCCTCAGGTTTTGTCCTGCAGTACTCGGTAGACAACACAGAGGAGTGGAGGGATGTGTTCATTACCTCCACTGAGCGTTCCTTCAGGCTGGACAACCTGCGCTGTGGCACCTGGTACAAGGTCAAACTGGCAGCCAAGAACAGTGTGGGTTCAGGACGCATCTCTGAGATCATCGAGGCCAAGACGCACGGACGAGGTGAGGGGAAAGGAAGGATCGTGAGGGGAGGAGGGAAGGAGAAAGAGGAGAGGGAGAGGGGGTAGAGGAGGAAAGATCGGAAAGAGGGACATTTTAAAACGGCATGACTTATATTTTACCTCACATCATGTGTTGCACATAAACCACATCAACACTCTCAACACAGTGGCTTCAATACTCCCAGTCTGACAGTCTATCCCCCTGTCTCTCCTCTTGCCCTGCAGAGCCTGCGTTCAACAAGGAGCAGCCCCTGCTCACCCACATCAACTCCACCCACGCGGGGCTCAACCTGCAGGGCTGGACCAGCGGAGGCTGCCCCATCACCACTCTGCTGCTGGACTTCCGGCCCAAGGGCACGTGGGCCTGGCAGAGCCTGAAGGCCAATGCCACAGCCCAGCTCTTCCTCAGCGAGCTGCGGGAGGCCACCTGGTACGAACTGAAGATGAAGGCCTGCAACAGTGCCGGCTGTGGGAACCAGAGCTCCCAGTTCGCCACCACAGACTACGATGGCAGTGAGTCACTTCCTGCTTCTACTAGATACTTGCTCTCACTTCCTGTTTTTACATTTACATGACATTCTAGCAGACTCTCTTATTCAAAGCGACTCACAGTCATCAAAGAGAAGGGAAAGGGAGGGAGGGAGGACGAAAGGAAGGAAGAAAGGAAGGAAGGAAGGAAGGAAGGAAGGAAGCCAAAACCCACGGACGAGAGAGGAAGGGAGGAAGAAAAGTAGAGAGGGTGAAGTAGAATCTGAGTGGGCATGAAAGTAGTAATGAAAACAGTCCTTTAATCTACCCTCTGACCCCCTTCCCATCCCTCTCTCTGTCCCTCTGACCCCCTTCCAATCCCTCTCTCTGTCCCTCTGACCCCCTTCCCATCCCTCTCTCTGTCCCTCTGACCCCCTTCCCCTCCCTCTCTCTGTCCCTCTGACCCCTTCCCTCCCTCTCTCTGTTTCTCTGACCCCCTTCCCATCCCTCTCTCTGTCCCTCTGACCCCCTTCCCCTCCCTCTCTCTGTCCCTCTGACCCCCTTCCCATCCCTCTCTCTGTCCCTCTGACCCCCTTCCCCTCCCTCTCTCTGTCCCTCTGACCCCCTTCCCCTCCCCCTCTCTGTCCCTCTCACCCCTTCCCCTCCCTCCCTCTCTCTGTCCCTCTGACCCCCTTCCCATCCCTCTCTCTGTCCCTCTGACCCCCTTCCCATCCCTCTCTCTGTCCCTCTGACCCCCTTCCCCTCCCTCTCTCTGTCCCTCTGACCCCCTTCCCCCCCCCTCTCTGTCCCTCTCACCCCTTCCCCTCCCTCCCTCTCTCTGTCCCTCTGACCCCCTTCCCCTCCCTCTCTCTGTCCCTCTCACCCCTTCCCCTCCCTCTCTCTGTCCTTCTGACCCCCTTCCCCTCCCTCTCTCCCTCTCTCTGTCCTTCTGACCCCCTTCCCCTCCCTCTCTCTGTCCCTCTCACCCCTTCCCCTCCCTCTCTCTGTCCCTCTGACCCCCTTCCCCTCCCTCTCTCTGTCCCTCTGACCCCCTTCCCCTCCCTCTCTCTGTCCCTCTCACCCCTTACCCTCCCTCTCTCTGTCCCTCTGACCCCCTTACCCTCCCTCTCTCTGGCCCTCTGACCCCCTTCCCCTCCCTCTCTCTGTCCCTCTGACCCCCTTCCCCTGCCTCTCTCTGTCCCTCTCACCCCTTCCCCTCCCTCTCTCTGTCCCTCTGACCCCCTTCCCCTCCCTCTCTCTGTCCCTCTGACCCCCTTCCCCTCCCTCTCTCTGTCCCTCTCACCCCTTCCCCTCCCTCTCTCTGTTCCCCTGACCCCCTTCCCCTCCCTCTCTCTGTCCCTCTGACCCCCTTCCCCTCCCTCTCTCTGTCCCTCGGACCCCCTTCCCCTCCCTCTCTCTGTCCCTCTCACCCCTTCCCTTCCCTCTCTCTGTCCCTCTGACCCCCTTCCCCTCCCTCTCTCTGTCCTTCTGACCCCCTTCCCCTCCCTCTCTTTGTTCCTCTGACCCCCTTCCCCTCTCTCTCTCTGTCCCTCTCACCCCTTCTCCTCCTCCCAGGTACCATCCCTCCTATAAACTCGGCCCAGGAGGACAGAGACGATGTGAAGAAGCTGTTCTCCATAGGCTCTCCTGTCATCCTGGTCACCCTGGGCGTCGCCCTGCTCTTCATCATCCGCAAGAAACGCAAGGAGAAGAGACTGAAACGACTCAGAGGTGAGAGACATAGTCAAGGAAGGAGAAAGAGAAGGAAATAAGGGAGAGGGGAGAAACAGAGAGGGAGAGAAATAATTGCTTGGTGGGGGCGAGTAAGTATCTCAGAAGCACTAAAGGTAACAGGTCAAAACAGTTGACCTAATCCACATGATGATCCATCATATCTAGTAACGATATTTGTGTTTGTTTTCACAGATGCTAAGAGCCTTGCAGAGATGCTTATCAGGCAAGGATAATACACTTGATTGATTGATTGGTGCCTGTGGTTGTGGATGCATCATATTCCAGTGGACCTTGATGGATATTTGAATACACATATCAGTCCCAGTAAACTCTGTTAAAGTATCACCAATATACCCCAGTTCTATATGTACTGTATGTAAGTACTGCTGATGTGACAGTGGATCCAGTCTAAGAATGTTTCTGGTTTTGTGTGTTGAGCAGTAAGAACAACCGCAGCATGGACACCCCAGTGAAGGGTCCTCCCCAGGGCCCCCGGCTCCACATCGACATACCCCGTGTCCAGCTGCTCATTGAGGACAAGGAGGGGATCAAACAGATAGGTCAGTATGGACACACTGCAGCCAATCAGATTGATCAGACAGAATATCGTCCAATTAGATAGCCTGCAGTTACAGTACACTAACTAACATATTATATATAAACTATTATTCTCAAATACATATTGATAGAGTGTGATTTACAATCAGCCGATGAGGAGAACATCTGACAAGGGAGATGAATTGTGTATCACAGATATTTTTGCACAACGGTCATAATATATTTTCCTCATCCCCTGCCTCCAATAGGTGAGGACAAGGCAGCGGCCCCAGTGACGGACAGCGAGTTCAGCCAATCAGTGAATCCACAGAGCTTCTGCACGGGCGTGTCTCTGCACCACCCCGCCCTCATCCAGAACACAGGGCCATTGATTGACATGTCAGACATCCGCCCTGGAACCAGTGAGTACTTCACATACAGTAGGATGTGCATAGAATGGACAGATGTCTTATTACAGTGTAATGTGTAGAAGTTAACTGGATCTGACACCCAAAGTGGTTATAAAGCACCATTAATGTTGTACATGCTGATTAGAACTGATATGAATAGCATCCTCTCACCGTCCTCCTCCTATCCTCCCCTCAGACCCAGTGTCGAGGAAGAGTGTGAAGTCGGCCCACAGCTCCAGGAACCGTTACTCCAGCCAGTGGACCTTGAGCAGGCCGGGCCAGAGCCAATCAACAGCCTCTGCAAGAACTCTGACCTCTGACTGGCGCACCATGGGCTCTCACGGCATCACCGCCACCGAGAGTGACAGCTACAGCGCCAGCCTGTCGCAGGACACTGGTGGGTACCGCCCAGCCCTGGCAACAACGCCATTAAGACCCATCATTAACACATCTATCTTTTACATCCCCAAACCAGACCTGTAGGATACCTTGAAAGACCTACTGACACATCTGTACTGTATGCAAACGTCATATTGTATTATTTAATATAGTATCTCATGTATTGTTTCTCCAGATAAGGGTCGTAACAGCATGGTGTCCACAGAGAGTGCGTCGTCTACGTACGAGGAGCTGGCACGGGCCTACGAACACGCCAAACTGGAGGAGCACCTGCAGCATGCCAAGATCACTATCACAGAATGTTTCATCTCCGACAGCTCCTCTGATCAGATGACCACTGGCACCAACGACCCGGCTGACAGCATGACATCACTCAGCACGCCGTCCGAAACAGGCCTCTGTCGCTTCACCGCCTCGCCACCCAAACCCCAAGATTATGACCGCGGCAGACCTACCAATGTGGCCGTGCCCATCCCCCACCGCGCCAACAAGAGTGAGTACAGAGAGCCACCCTGACTGGCACAGTGGCACCATATTATACTGTGCCACAGGCTGTACATCTCAACATGCCCTCCCTCTCTCTGTTCTGTCCTCATTACTAGGTGAATTCTGCAACCTCCCACTCTACATGAAGACAGACCCTTTCTTCAGGAAACAGGCAGAACTGCATGACCCGTGTCCTGCTGTACCGCCCCGGGAGGCCTCCATCCGCAGCCTGGCACAGCGGGCGTACCACACCCAGGGCCGTCACATGACTCTGGACCCGTCCAAGCAGCAGGCCCTGACGCTGGGAAACTCTGGGCTGGCCAGCCTGGGTGTGAGCTCAGGTACTGCCACCCTGCCCCAGAGGACTCTCACTATGCCCAGCTCCAACCCTGCAGCCACAGCCTCCACCTCCAGCACCAGCAGTAATCCCACTGGCTCCAGCACCAAGATGGGGGGCTCCAGAGACTCACTGCTAGAGAACAGCTCCTCAGCGTTGGGTAGACTGCAGAAGCAAGGGGTCGGGGCCTACTCCAAGTCTTACACACTGGTGTAGCTACTAGCCCCCCTTCTCTCTCTCAAAGACTATACACTCCTGTCTGGCCCGGCCCCACACCAGTGTTCTACACATCAGGTCAGGGTGGGTATGTAGTGCAGTGCAGTGCAGCAGGTGTCCCCAGCTAACAGCTAACTACTGTAACAGCTAATTACCCAGTAGCGTGAGTAGTCTTAATTCTGACCTTGGGTTCTGCCTCCCAGGAATGACCAGAGACCATTGTAACCTGCCTGATTCATGCTCACCTGGACCTGTATAAAACAAACTACTATCTACTGACTACCAGTTAGCCTGCTGCCATGCTAGCATGCTGCTCAGTATCCGGGGACGTATCCATACACACTCACACACACACACACACACACACACACACACACACACACACACACACACACACACACACACACACACACACACACACACACACACACACACACACACACACACACACACACACACACACACACACACACACACACACACACACACACACACAGAGGAAGAGCTGGAGCTGGAGCTGTTCTCCAAGGTCATTTCAAACCAATTGAGTATTACTGAGGAGCTGAACGGTGAAAGCTCACTGCTCGTGCTGATGAAGTCAATGATAGCAGAGGAGTCTGGGCTAAAAGCAGTGTTGATTACACACACATACATTATGCTGCCCTCCATGGTTTGAGCAGAAGTTCCTGCAGGACTTCCAGTTTTATCTACTCTGGTCTTGTCTCTCTCTCTATGTCTCCACGTCCAGTCTCACTCTCCATCGGCAGTTACTCTCTCACTCTCTATGTCTCCACGTCCAGTCTCACTCTCCATCGGCAGTTACTCTCTCACTCTCTATGTCTCCACGTCCAGTCTCACTCTCCATCGGCAGTTACTCTCTCACTCTCTATGTCTCCACGTCCAGTCTCACTCTCCATCGGCAGTTACTCTCTCACTCTCTATGTCTCCACGTCCAGTCTCACTCTCCATCGGCAGTTACTCTCTCACTCTCTATGTCTCCACGTCCAGTCTCACTCTCCATCGGCAGTTACTCTCTCACTCTCTATGTCTCCACGTCCAGTCTCACTCTCCATCGGCAGTTACTCTCTCACTCTCTATGTCTCCACGTCCAGTCTCACTCTCCATCGGCAGTTACTCTCTCACTCTCTATGTCTCCACGTCCAGTCTCACTCTCCATCGGCAGTTACTCTCTCACTCTCTATGTCTCCACGTCCAGTCTCACTCTCCATCGGCAGTTACTCTCTCACTCTCTATGTCTCCACGTCCAGTCTCACTCTCCATCGGTAGTTACTCTCTCACTCTCTATGTCTCCACGTCCAGTCTCACTCTCCATCGGTAGTTACTCTCTCACTCTCTATGTCTCCACGTCCAGTCTCACTCTCCATCGGTAGTTACTCTCTCACTCTCTGTCTCCACGTCCAGTCTCACTCTCCATCGGTAGTTACTCTCTCACTCTCTATGTCTCCACGTCCAGTCTCACTCTCTATGTCTCCACGTCCAGTCTCACTCTCTATGTCTCCACGTCCAGTCTCTCTCTCTATGTCTCCACATCCAGTCTCACTCTCCATCGGCAGTTACTCTCTCTCTCTCTATGTCTCCACGTCCAGTCTCACTCTCCATCGGCAGTTACTCTCTCTCTCTCTATGTCTCCACGTCCAGTCTCACTCTCCATCGGCAGTTACTCTCTCTCTCTCTATGTCTCCACGTCCAGTCTCACTCTCCATCGGCAGTTACTCTCTCACTCTCTATGTCTCCACGTCCAGTCTCACTCTCCATCGGCAGTTACTCTCTCACTCTCTATGTCTCCACGTCCAGTCTCACTCTCTGTCTCCACGTCCAGTCTCACTCTCCATCGGTAGTTACTCTCTCACTCTCTATGTCTCCACGTCCAGTCTCACTCTCCATCGGCAGTTACTCTCTCACTCTCTATGTCTCCACGTCCAGTCTCACTCTCTATGTCTCCACGTCCAGTCTCACTCTCTATGTCTCCACGTCCAGTCTCACTCTCCATCGGTAGTTACTCTCTCACTCTCTATGTCTCCACGTCCAGTCTCACTCTCCATCGGCAGTTACTCTCTCACTCTCTATGTCTCCACGTCCAGTCTCACTCTCCATCGGTAGTTACTCTCTCACTCTCTATGTCTCCACGTCCAGTCTCACTCTCCATCGGTAGTTACTCTCTCACTCTCTATGTCTCCACGTCCAGTCTCACTCTCCATCGGTAGTTACTCTCTCTCTCTCTATGTCTCCACGTCCAGTCTCACTCTCCATCGGTAGTTACTCTCTCACTCTCTATGTCTCCACATCCAGTCTCACTCTCCATCGGTAGTTACTCTCTCTCTCTCTATGTCTCCACGTCCAGTCTCACTCTCCATCGGTAGTTACTCTCTCTCTCTATGTCTCCACGTCCAGTCTCACTCTCCATCGGTAGTTACTCTCTCTCTCTCTATGTCTCCACGTCCAGTCTCACTCTCCATCGGTAGTTACTCTCTCACTCTCTATGTCTCCACGTCCAGTCTCACTCTCCATCGACAGTTACTCTCTCTCTCTCTCTCTCTCTCTCTCTCTCTCTCTCTCTCTCTCTCTCTCTCTCTCTCTCTCTCTCTCTCTCTCTCTCTCTCTCTCTCTCTCTCTCTCTCTCTCTCTCTCTCTCTCTCTCTCTCTCTCTCTCTCTCTCTCTCTCTCTCTCTCTCTCTCTCTCTCTCTCTCTCTCTCTCTCTCTCTCTCTCTGTGGATTCCATAAGGAAGGATTTCAGGTTCACCTCACTCAGAATTTTAAGTTCGTATTTTTAGCACATTTATTGTTGATATGTCCCACCCTCCTCTTTCCCAACTCAACATTATCCGATAGCTTTTGACCGAAACATGACAACCCAAATAACCCAGCAATGATTTGAAAACATCAGGGCTCTCGCAATACAAACAAATATAGAATATTTGGTATTTTAAAGATTTTACGTATATATTTCTATATAAGTATATTATGTCATTTAAGTGAAATTATGGCAAAGAATAAAACTATACAACCATTTAAATGTTTTAACAACTATAAGAATGAGACAATCGCTCAATCATGTGAAGAGCAGGGAAAATGAAAGAGGAGGAAAGAATAGAAGAGTATTATGAAGAGGGAGGAGCACGTGTATATAGAGGGTGTTCTTTATGTTACTGTAGACAGGCTGAGAGGAATGAGGTGACTTCCTTTTCAGACAGGAAGTGTCCATCTCAAAGCCCCCTATTAGTTAGTATCTTATAAGATCGTCAGTGATTGGTTGGTGTACTTACTTTCAGAAGCCAAATCCTTTCCTCTGAAGACGGGTGTATCCAGGGCGACCTACACTGTTGACACTGTTGTCTATCATCTCTCTGCTTTCCTTCACCTGTTACTTGTGTAAACAGAGGCCATGACCTCTCAGGGCTTCAGGTATGGGCATTTGACCTTTGACCTGTGGTAGCAGCGGGGTTACAGAGTCACTGTGAGTGGAGCAGAAGTCAGGGATCAGAGCACGGCTACTGTACCCACAGCTAGCTACCACACAGAGTGTACGCCAGTAGCCCTGTGACGTCTACCAACCTCTCAGCCCATGTATTACTGTCTCCCTCCTTCCAATACAAAATGGCCGCCAAGACACCAAGAAGGATAATCATGTGAAGTAAGTTAATTGTCTAGTTTAGCAGAGAGACGTTACCAGTCAGTCAGGGTGTTCAGTTTGAATATGATAAGATGATGTGCAGTCAGTGGTCTATTGGTGTCTCTGTTGCTGCCCTGTCTGAAGTACTGTATATTTCCCACTTCTTTCTCCATCCCCAATATCCATGTCCATCCTCATCCCCTGCACCATTTTGTGCTACTACATGTACATCAACACAGGAACTTGTTGGAATGCCTATTGAAGTATTGCCATTCAAGTGTTTTGTCGTTTCTTTTGTTTTTGGATTATTTGTCCATCTGTTGATTTTGAATTGAATATGTTTGTTTTTGCTTGTTTATTCATATGTATTTTTTGGGGTTCCAGAGGCCAGACAGTACTGAGGCATAACACACCGATGATTTCGGCCAGCTTTAACCTAGTAAAATCAGGGACTAGCTCTTTAGGTCACACCAGAGCCATGTATTTAGAAAGCAGGGCCAATGCGGTTTCTGCATTATGATGCATTTACATGACACTTCAAAATTCTATGGCAGCCATGTTAGCTCCCCATTAACATCACATGGGATGTTTTAGCAATGCTATGTAACTGAATTTTTGTTTTAGATTCCGTCTCTCACAGTTGAAGTGTCCCTATGATAAAAATTACAGACCTCTACATGCTTCTAAGTAGGAAAACTTGCAAAATCGGCAGTGTATCAAATACTTGTTCTCCCCACTGTATAAGTCTCTGGGTCACACACTGAAACTGTGTATATACTGGACAGGGTCAGGAAAAGCGGACCCTCCCAACCAGCTCTCTCTAGTCAACTCCCTGCCACCTTGGACATTCATTACATACACTACCTTTGGCAGTATTGTTTATAAATTAACTCTTGTACATAAAACACAGTTTTGTATGAAGAGCTATTTTCGTCAGAATAAAATAGGGCAAGATCAGGGTTGAATCATGCCCCAGTTCAAAATGAAAACAACATGAATGAAAATATTGATTTGATAAACATTAATTTCGACCTTGGGCAACATATTTTTTTCTCTATTCCCTTCATGTTTTTTTTATACTAATTTGTTGCATTTTTATGCTTTTTTAAAGGTATTTTGATGTTGTCATTTGTCCTGTTCACTTTTTTAATGATCATTTTTTGTATTTTGTTCACCCTCAAATGACATTGCATGCTAGGGAAAAGGTGAGGGAAAGAAATGTACAAAACAATTCAATTTGAAGAAAATAAAATGTTGAGAGGATTCCAAACATTCCTTTGAGTTGCTTCTAATAGCAATTGCTTGTCTTTAAAATAACATTTTCTATGAAAAGTAATGAAAAATACTAACAAAAAGAGTATTCTAACACCTTGTGCAATAAAGCTATCTTTCTATATGCCATGGCTTCTGTCATTCTTAATAGACTTGCCTGCTACGCTAGCAACAAACACTTGCCTGCTACGCTAGCAACAAACACTTGCCTGCTACGCTAGCAACAAACACTTGCCTGAAGACAAATGTTATTATACTGCTCTGTTAGCTACATACTTCAGTCTGTGACTGCCAGTGTTGAAGTCGTTTGTGGTGTCAACATGAGGGTGTTGTACAAAACAATGTCATCATTGATTGGATCATCTCTAACCAATCAGAGTAACAAAGCCAAAGGGTTAATTTTCTAATTGCCGCTTTACCCACGTGGGCTCTGGCCCAACCCCATCAGTTTCTGGGACAAACCAGAACGGTCAGAATGTGTTTGTGTTTAGAAATTGTCAGGGAGGTACTCAGATGCAGACTCATTGCAGAGAAGAAACAAACTTCCTTGAGCGTGGCATAGCGTCTGGCCGGAACAAGGAGTTTGGGTAGCCAGGCAAAACAAACTACCACATTCTGCTAGTGTTGGGAACAGGAATCAGAACTAGAACCAAAGAATAATCAAGATGGATAATAATTAAACCACAACGAAAATGAAAAAGCATCAATAGCAATAATACATTCTAATTGAAAAATCATGTAGCATGTGATTGTTTTTATTGTTGAATCCATTCATTAAGCTTCTGACTATACATGTTAATTCTGGTGATAGACTGAAGCATGCTGCAACCCACAATCAGGTTCTCATATTTTATTAGGCACACATGTACAGCCTGAAAACCTATTCAGTGTCAGCCTGGGTCCACCAATCTACCATCACTCAATAATGTTCAATGTGTGAATTATACTGAACAAAAATATAAATGCAACATGTAAAGTGTTGGTCCCATTGTTTGTTCCATGCTTTGTTTATGTTTAATGGGATGGTTGGTTTATGGTTAATGGGATGGTTGGTTTATGGTTAATGGGATGGTTGGTTTATGGTTAATGGGATGGTTGGTTTGTGGTTAATGGGATGGTTGGTTTATGGTTAATTGGATGGTTGGTTTGTGGTTAATGGGATGGTTGGTTTATGGTTAATGGGATGGTTGGTTTGTGGTTAATGGGATGGTTGGTTTATGGTTAATGGGATAGTTGGTTTGTGGTAAAAGGATGCTTTGATGTTATCACGTTGCTTTTACATGTTGTCACATGTTATCATGTGGTTTTTACATGTTGTCACGTTGCTTTTACATGTTGTCACATGTTATCATGTGGTTTTTACATGTTGTCACGTTGCTTTTACATGTTGTCACATGTTATCATGTGGTTTTTACATGTTGTCACGTTGCTTTTACATGTTGTCACATGTTATCATGTGGTTTTTACATGTTGTCACGTTGCTTTTACATGTTGTCACATGTTATCATGTGGTTTTTACATGTTGTCACGTTGCTTTTACATGTTGTCACATGTTATCATGTGGTTTTTACATGTTGTCACGTTGCTTTTACATGTTGTCACATGTTATCATGTGGTTTTTACATGTTGTCACGTTGCTTTTACATGTTGTCACATGTTATCATGTGGTTTTTACATGTTGTCACGTTGCTTTTACATGTTGTCACATGTTATCATGTGGTTTTTACATGTTGTCACGTTGCTTTTACATGTTGTCACATGTTATCACGTGGTTTTTACATGTTGTCACATGTTATCACGTTGCTTTTACATGTTGTCACATGTTATCACGTGGTTTTTACATGTTGTCACGTTATCACGTTGCTTTTACATGTTGTCACGTTATCACATTGCTTTTACATGTTGTCACATGTTATCACGTTGCTTTTACATGTTGTCACATTATCACATTGCTTTTACATGTTGTCACATGTTATCACGTGGTTTTTACATGTTGTCACATGTTATCACGTTGCTTTTACATGTTGTCACATGTTATCACGTGGTTTTTACATGTTGTCACGTTATCACGTTGCTTTTACATGTTGTCACATGTTATCACATTGCTTTTACATGCTGTCACATGTTATCACGTGGTTTTTACATGTTGTCACATGTTATCACGTTGCTTTTACATGTTGTCACGTTATCACATTGCTTTTACATGTTGTCACATGTTATCACGTTTCTTTTACATGTTGTCACGTTCTCACGTTGCTTTTACATGTTGTCACATGTTGTCACGTTGCTTTTACATGTTGTCACATGTTATCATGTGGTTTTTACATGTTGTCACGTTGCTTTTACATGTTGTCACATGTTATCATGTGGTTTTTACATGTTGTCACGTTGCTTTTACATGTTGTCACATGTTATCATGTGGTTTTTACATGTTGTCACGTTGCTTTTACATGTTGTCACATGTTATCATGTGGTTTTTACATGTTGTCACGTTGCTTTTACATGTTGTCACATGTTATCATGTGGTTTTTACATGTTGTCACGTTGCTTTTACATGTTGTCACATGTTATCATGTGGTTTTTACATGTTGTCACGTTGCTTTTACATGTTGTCACATGTTATCATGTGGTTTTTACATGTTGTCACGTTGCTTTTACATGTTGTCACATGTTATCATGTGGTTTTTACATGTTATCACGTGGTTTTTACATGTTGTCACATGTTATCACGTTGCTTTTACATGTTGTCACATGTTATCACGTGGTTTTTACATGTTGTCACGTTATCACGTTGCTTTTACATGTTGTCACGTTATCACATTGCTTTTACATGTTGTCACATGTTATCACGTTGCTTTTACATGTTGTCACATTATCACATTGCTTTTACATGTTGTCACATGTTATCACGTGGTTTTTACATGTTGTCACATGTTATCACGTTGCTTTTACATGTTGTCACATGTTATCACGTGGTTTTTACATGTTGTCACGTTATCACGTTGCTTTTACATGTTGTCACATGTTATCACATTGCTTTTACATGCTGTCACATGTTATCACGTGGTTTTTACATGTTGTCACATGTTATCACGTTGCTTTTACATGTTGTCACGTTATCACATTGCTTTTACATGTTGTCACATGTTATCACGTTTCTTTTACATGTTGTCACGTTCTCACGTTGCTTTTACATGTTGTCACATGTTATCACGTTTCTTTTACATGTTGTCACGTTATCACATTGCTTTTACATGTTGCCACATGTTATCACGTGGTTTTTACATGTTGTCACATTATCACGTTGCTTTTACATGTTGTCACATGTTATCACATTGCTTTTACATGCTGTCACATGTTATCACGTGGTTTTTACATGTTGTCACATGTTATCACGTTGCTTTTACATGTTGTCACATGTTATCACATTGCTTTTACATGTTGTCACATGTTATCATGTTGCTTTTACATGTTATCACGAGGTTGTTACATGTTGTCACATGTTATCACGTTTCTTTTACATGTTGTCACGTTATCACATTGCTTTTACATGTTGTCACGTTATCACATTGCTTTTACATGTTGTCACATGTTATCACGTTTCTTTTACATGTTGTCACGTTATCACATTGCTTTTACATGTTGTCACATGTTATCACGTTTCTTTTACATGTTGTCACGTTCTCACGTTGCTTTTACATGTTGTCACATGTTATCACGTTTCTTTTACATGTTGTCACGTTATCACATTGCTTTTACATGTTGTCACATGTTATCACGTTTCTTTTACATGTTGTCACGTTCTCACGTTGCTTTTACATGTTGTCACATGTTATCACGTTGCTTTTACATGTTGTCACATGTTATCACGTTTCTTTTACATGTTGTCACGTTATCACGTTGCTTTTACATGTTGTCACGTTATCACATTGCTTTTACATGTTGTCACATTATCACATTGCTTTTACATGTTGTCACGTTATCACGTTGCTTTTACATGTTGTTACGTTATCACATTGCTTTTACATGTTGTCACGTTATCACATTGCTTTTACATGTTGTCACGTTATCATGTTGCTTTTACATGTTGTCACGTTATCACATTGCTTTTACATGTTGTCACGTTATCACGTTGCTTTTACATGTTGTCACGTTATCACATTGCTTTTACATGTTGTCACGTTATCACATTGCTTTTACATGTTGTCACGTTATCACATTGCTTTTACATGTTGTCACGTTATCACGTTGCTTTTACATGTTGTCACATGTTATCACGTTGCTTTTACATGTTGTCACATGTTATCACGTTTCTTTTACATGTTGTCACGTTATCACATTGCTTTTACATGTTGTCACATGTTATCACGTTTCTTTTACATGTCACGTTCTCACGTTGCTTTTACATGTTGTCACATGTTATCACGTTGCTTTTACATGTTGTCACATGTTATCACGTTTCTTTTACATGTTGTCACGTTCTCACATTGCTTTTACATGTTGTCAAATGTTATCACGTTTCTTTTACATGTTGTCACGTTCTCACGTTGCTTTTACATGTTGTCACATGTTATCACGTTTCTTTTACATGTTGTCACATGTTATCACATTGCTTTTACATGTTGTCACGTTATCACGTTGCTTTTACATGTTGTCACATGTTATCACGTTTCTTTTACATGTTGTCACGTTATCACATTGCTTTTACATGTTGTCACGTTATCACGTTGCTTTTACATGTTGTCATGTTATCACGTTGCTTTTACATGTTGTCATGTTATCTCGTTGCTTTTACATGTTGTCACATGTTATCACGTTTCTTTTACATGTTGTCACGTTATCACATTGCTTTTACATGTTGTCACGTTATCACGTTGCTTTTACATGTTGTCATGTTATCACGTTGCTTTTACATGTTGTCACATGTTATCACATTTCTTTTACATGTTGTCACGTTATCACATTGCTTTTACATGTTGTCACGTTATCACGTTGCTTTTACATGTTGTCACGTTCTCACGTTGCTTTTACATGTTGTCACATGTTATCACGTTTCTTTTACATGTTGTCACGTTATCACATTGCTTTTACATGTTGTCACGTTATCACGTTGCTTTTACATGTTGTCATGTTATCACGTTGCTTTTACATGTTGTCATGTTATCACGTTGCTTTTACATGTTGTCACATGTTATCACGTTTCTTTTACATGTTGTCACGTTATCACATTGCTTTTACATGTTGTCACGTTATCACGTTGCTTTTACATGTTGTCATGTTATCACGTTGCTTTTACATGTTGTCACATGTTATCACATTTCTTTTACATGTTGTCACGTTATCACATTGCTTTTACATGTTGTCACGTTATCACGTTGCTTTTACATGTTGTCACGTTCTCACGTTGCTTTTACATGTTGTCATGTTATCCCACTTACACAGAGACACCCACTCACACAGAGACACCCACTTACACAGAGACACCAACTCACACAGAGACACCCACTTACACAGAGACACCAACTCACAGACACCCACTTACACAGAGACACCCACTCACACAGAGACACCCACTCACACAGAGAAACCCATTCACACAGAGACACCAACTCACACAGTCACCCACTCACACAGAGACACCCACCTACACAGAGACACCAACTCACACAGAGACACCAACTCACACAGAGACACCAACTCACACAGACACACCAACTCACACAGAGACACCAACTCACACAGAGACACCAACTCACACAGAGACACCCACTTACACAGAGACACCCACTTACACAGAGACACCCACTTACACAGAGACACCAACCCAGAGTGGAAGGAGGCAGCTCAGCTACTCCAGGTTCGAGAACACTGCGCAGATCAGAGCAAAGTAGGAGAGTGATGGACGGACAGACAGACTGACGGATAGGCAGACAGACAGACGAACAGGCAGACAGACAGAGGCATTAGGGAGAGAGCTGAGAGAGAAGAACACAGAACACTACGGGATTGCAAACCTCTGCACAGGTATTGTACACTTTCCTACACTGCAAATATTCTAAACGTCTTAATGTATCTACAGAAAAACCTTCTAATTTCATTGATACATTCACACATCTTAAAGTCCTGGTTTTTGTTTGGTTCTGTATTTACTGATAGAGATAATAATACATAGAACAGAATAGATCAGAATTCCAGTCACTCGGATGGAAACAAAATACAGTGGGAACCTATCTAATTAAAATCTATTAATTAATAATAATAATACTTTTCAGAAATAGCCAGTTGTGTGGATAGTTCTACCACCTATATAATCCCAGATCATCAACCTGAAATGTCAGAAGTTCTGTTGGGTGTTTGATTGGACACAGCTGTTGCTCTACCTGGGATAAGGAATTCATTATTTACCATGTTACAGAGAAAGGCATTTGACCATACTGTAATGGAACTGGGTACAATATTGAACGTTTTTATTCTGTATTTCAGGTTTTCATTCAATATTGCTGTATAGCTTTTTCTAGGGAATTATGAAATGCATTTAGTATTCTTTGCATAAACAAAAACCTAACAGTTACTATAGTCTCATCGGGGAAAATATGTACATTCTGTTCTTTGCTCTATTTTTGAACATGCATCATTTCAGTTCAGTTTATAATTTCAGAAAGCTTTAACAATGTCAGGAATAATTGATTTGCTCAAGGTGTGGAAAATGCGGAACCCAAAGATAAGGAGAACAACTTCTATATTTAAAGCTTTAATAGACAGACAATAGACAGATGCATATGGGGAGATAGGCATGTTCCTCTGAGAGGTTTGTAGCAATCTGTCAATCTCCTCAAGGGCAGGCAGGCATAAATACCCTTTTCATCTGTTTGTTCTCCAAGTGTTCCGGGCCCCATTTAAAACCTTTACAGCCATTGGCCATTGGTCTCAGGGCACCTAGAGGTCATCTAGGATACCAGGTTCTGCTTCATGGTGACTCCTAACCTCTTGGAAGTCACTCGGGCTGAGTTCAGATTTAAGGGGGGGCCAAGAATGTAGATCTTAACACCCACCTAGTTGTCTATTAATGTACTGCATCAACAACAAAGCTCTATCAAATTGTAGATCAGTGATTGGCTTAAAAATGTGATTTTGGTTGGAATAATACTGTGAAATTGTGAAAAAATAATGCCCTTTTAATATGAGTGCTGTTTGAAAAGTCCGCCTGAAATTTCAGTCTGTTTTGGTGGGATGTTTTGGTGGGATGAGTTTTGACCTTCCATGGTGACATCACAATGTGGTAAATTAGTTACAGACCAATAAGAAAGAGAGTTCCAAACCTCTCTTCCAATAACAGCTCATTTTCAGTTTTCCTTTACCCACTCAGACCACTCTCAGACAGTCCTATCAAAATTCTTGCTTGAGAAATTGCCCTTTGCTAAGTAGCTATTATTGTTTATTTTGACCATTTTAAATGAAAACAATCACAGTAAGGTACTTAATTGTTACCGAGGAATGCCCCCAGGTGGTGAGGGTAGGCAACAACATCTCCTCCCCGCTGATCCTCAACACGGGGGCCCCACAAGGGTGCGTTCTGAGCCCTCTCCTGTACTCCCTGTTCACCCACGACTGCGTGGCCACGCACGCCTCCAACTCAATCATCAAGTTTGCGGACGACACAACAGTGGTAGGCTTGATTACCAACAACGACGAGACGGCCTACAGGGAGGAGGTGAGGGCCCTCGGAGTGTGGTGTCAGGAAAATAACCTCACACTCAACGTCAACAAAACTAAGGAGATGATTGTGGACTTCAGGAAACAGCAGAGGGAACACCCCCCTATCCACATCGATGGAACAGTATTGGAGAGGGTAGCTAGTTTTAAGTTCCTCGGCATACACATCACAGACAAACTGAATTGGTCCACTCACACTGACAGCGTCGTGAAGAAGGCGCAGCAGCGCCTATTCAACCTCAGGAGGCTGAAGAAATTCGGCTTGTCACCAAAAGCACTCACAAACTTCTACAGATGCACAATCGAGAGCATCCTGGCGGGCTGTATCACCGCCTGGTACGGCAACTGCTCCGCCCTCAACCGTAAGGCTCTCCAGAGGGTAGTGAGGACTGCACAACGCATCACCGGGGGCAAACTACCTGCCCTCCAGGACACCTACACCACCTGTTGTTACAGGAAGGCCATAAAGATCATCAAGGACATCAACCACCCGAACCACTGCTGCCTGTTCACCCCGCTATCATCCAGAAGGCGAGGTCAGTACAGGTGCATCAAAGCTGGGACCGAGAGACTGAAAAACAGCTTCTATCTCAAGGCCATCAGACTGTTAAACAGCCACCACTAACACTGAGTGGCTGCTGCCAACACACTGTCATTGACACTGACCCAACTCCAGCCATTTTAATAATGGGAATTGATGGGAAATGATGTAAATATATCACTAGCCACTTTAAACAATGCTACCTTATATAATGTTACTTACCCTACATTATTCATCTCATATGCATATGTATATACTGTACTCTACATCATCGACTGCATCCTTATGTAACACATGTATCACTAGCCACTTTAACTATGCCACTTTGTTTACTTTGTCTACACACTCATCTCATATGTATATACTGTACTCGATACCATCTACTGTATGCTGCTCTGTACCATCACTCATTCATATATCCTTATGTACATGTTCCTTATCCCCTTACACTGTGTATAAGACAGTAGTTTTGGAATTGTTAGTTAGATTACTTGTTGGTTATCACTGCATTGTCGGAACTAGAAGCACAAGCATTTCGCTACACTCGCATTAACATCTGCTAACCATGTGTATGTGACAAATAAAATTTGATTTGATTTGATTTGATTTGATTTAGATTTATATTGAGATCAAATCGGCTGCATTGGACCTTTTAAACACTCAAACACCTTGTGTATTTCCATTCTCTTTACAGTCCACCAATTCTAGTTAGAGATGGACCCAGTGTTTGAGAGATCTGTGGGTGGCTCCTCCAAAGCCAGCCTTGCCGTACCTCCTCAGAACCACAGTGACCCAGTAGCGCTGTTCTGAGATCTGCAGTTGCTGCTGAGCTGCCGCCCTCTGTTCATCCCTCTCTACTGCCATCTGGTGGCCGTGGCCTGCGTGGGCAGCACCCTCCAGCTAGCGTTCATCTTGACAGACAGACACGAAGCCGCACAACGCCACCAACTTCTTCATAGCGAACCGTTACTACACAGGCCTATCATTAGGAATTAGGTAGAGTTTTTACTATGAAATCTCGCGTCTTGTGACGGCCGGCCGCCCAACAACCTGCCCGCTTGAACCTATCCCCTCCTCTCTTCTCCAGACCATTTCCGGAGACCTTCTCCCTTACCTCACCTCGCTCATCAACTCATCCCTGACCGCTGGCTACGTCCCTTCCGTCTTCAAGAGAGCGAGAGTTGCACCCCTTCTGAAAAAACCTACACTCGATCCCTCCGATGTCAACAATTACTGACCAGTATCCCTTCTTTCTTTTCTCTCCAAAACTCTTGAACGTGCCGTCCTTGGCCAGCTCTCCCGCTATCTCTCTCTGAATGACCTTCTTGATCCAAATCAGTCAGGTTTCAAGACTAGTCATTCAACTGAGACTGCTCTCCTCTGTATCACGGAGGCGCTCCGCACTGCTAAAGCTAACTCTCTCTCCTCTGCTCTCATCCTTCTAGATCTGTCGGCTGCCTTCGATACTGTGAACCATCAGATCCTCCTCTCCACCCTCTCCGAGTTGGGCATCTCTGGCGCGGCCCACGCTTGGATTGCGTCCTACCTGACAGGTCGCTCCTACCAGGTGGCGTGGCGAGAATCTGTCTCCTCACCACGCGCTCTCACCACTGGTGTCCCCAGGGCTCTGTTCTTGGCCCTCTCCTATTCTCGCTATACACCAAGTCACTTGGCTCTGTCATAACCTCACATGGTCTCTCTTATCATTGCTATGCAGACGACACACAATTAATCTTCTCCTTTCCCCCTTCTGATGACCAGGTGGCGAATCGCATCTCTGCATGTCTGGCAGACATATCAGTGTGGATGACGGATCACCACCTCAAGCTGAACCTCGGCAAGACGGAGCTGCTCTTCCTCCCGGGGAAGGACTGCCCGTTCCATGATCTCGCCATCACGGTTGACAACTCCATTGTGTCCTCCTCCCAGAGCGCCAAGAACCTTGGCGTGATCCTGGACAACACCCTGTCGTTCTCAACCAACATCAAGGCGGTGGCCCGTTCCTGTAGGTTCATGCTCTACAACATCCGCAGAGTACGACCCTGCCTCACACAGGAAGCGGCGCAGGTCCTAATCCAGGCACTTGTCATCTCCCGTCTGGATTACTGCAACTCGCTGTTGGCTGGGCTCCCTGCCTGTGCCATTAAACCCCTTCAACTCATCCAGAACGCCGCAGCCCGTCTGGTGTTCAACCTTCCCAAGTTCTCTCACGTCACCCCGCTCCTCCGTTCTCTCCACTGGCTTCCAGTTGAAGCTCGCATCCGCTACAAGACCATGGTGCTTGCCTACGGAGCTGTGAGGGGAACGGCACCTCAGTACCTCCAGGCTCTGATCAGGCCCTACACCCAAACAAGGGCACTGCGTTCATCCACCTCTGGCCTGCTCGCCTCCCTACCACTGAGGAAGTACAGCTCCCGCTCAGCCCAGTCAAAACTGTTCGCTGCCCTGGCCCCCCAATGGTGGAACAAACTCCCTCACGACGCCAGGACAGCGGAGTCAATCACCACCTTCCGGAGACACCTGAAACCCCACCTCTTTAAGGAATACCTAGGATAGGATAAGTAATCCCTCTCACCCCCCTAAGTTTTAGATGCACTATTGTTAAGTGACTGTCCCACTGGATGTCATAAGGTGAATGCACCAATTTGTAAGTCGCTCTGGATAAGAGCGTCTGCTAAATGACTTAAATGTAAATGTAATGTAAATGTACTACTTGTTTGTATAGTGAATAAGTAGTCAAAACACTACAGGTAGACTACACCGGCTTTTCAGTAGTGATCAGTAGAGTTTTGCAGCTCGTGGCTGCACTTCCTGTGCTCTTGACCGCAGAAGAAGATATAAAAGGTTGCTGGCATCATTGATAAGTTCACATCTGTCACACTCTCTTTATAACTCTCAAATGATGTACTGTACATCACTGATATTCTGCCTCGTCTATGAATGTGTGTTTGCCAATGATCTAGATTGTCATTGTGCATGTGTGTCATTATCTTCCACAGCATACATCAGTTTTTGTTATCTTTCCACAGGCTGTTACAAGTGAATATGTAAAGTAACATTTAACGTTTGAGGCAGCGTTTCCCAGCTCCAGTCCTCCAGTACCCCCAACAGCACACATATTTGTTGTAGCCACAGACAAACTCACCTCATTCAACTCATTGAGGGCTTGATGATTCGTTGACAAGTTGAATCAGGTCTGCTTGTCCAGGGCTAAAAGAACATGTGTACTGTTGTGTATTGGAGGACTGGAGTCAGGAAACACTGGTTTAAAGGCAGGGATGGACTCCAGTCCTTGGGGCCTGATTGGTGTCACACTTTTCCCCCAGCAAACACACCTGACTCCAATAATCAATTAATCATGATAGTCAGTTTAGAATGCAATTAGTTTAATCCACTGTGTTTGCTAGGGATGGGGAAAAAGTGACTCCACTTCAGCCCCCGAGGACTGGAGTTGCCCATTCCTGGTGACATATCTCTAAGCAGACATATCTTTTCATTATGTTTGCACCATAGATGTACCAAACAGTGAACAAACAGGTTTCCTCCCAATAATGTTGACTCTGCATTGGAACTTTAAGTTCAACCATGTGAACTCTGTGACATTCTACATTCTCCCCTTACTTCTCTCTACATAAAGCCTGACAGGGCTGCCTAATGCAGCAGTCCCACACAGGGGAGAGAAAAGGCTCTCAAAAGAGCATTCTCAGGTCATGAACTGTGAAAAATTCTCAAATACTCCAAAGGTCATGCAGGCTGATGTAAGCTCCACTGAAGGTACAATGTAGATCTGCAGTGTTCTCTGTTCCCTCTGCTGACTATCAGTCCTGCTAGCTGGGATGTATAGTAAGTGTGAGCCTCCTAACATGCCAATCACCAGAAGAACTTAAGCCTTGTTCACACTTGTTCACACTGCAGGCCTTAATGCTCAAATCAGTTTTATTTTCAAATCTGTTTTGGAATATTGACTGTCCAAACAGCAAGTTGCAAGTGACCAAATCGGATTTGAGTGTGTGTTCAGACAGCAGTCATTTGCTGACATGGCCACGGTAGTTGACATTGTAACAATGGGTGTGTTGCAGTGGTGTAGACTGATTGGTGGTGGTGCTCCTGCTTCCCATCACTCAGAAGTTGTGTAGCAAGCTAAAGTGACAACAATGGCTGCCATGGATGTTTCCCAGTTGCTTTGAATGTTCAACATCATAGTGTGAGACCACTTTTAAAGCCTCAAAGGATCAAATGATCCAACTTTCAAAACAAGTCATTTTTGGCCATCAGTCAACTAGCTAGCTAGGTAGCTTCTAGCGTTTTAGCGTTCTAGCACATTCACTCATTTGTTTGTAAACTAATAACAAGCTAGTTGGCTACCACATGTTCTTGTTAAACTGTCAACAGAGTAACTAGCAAGCAACAAGATATGCCAAATAACAGTCTAGAAACTACTAGAGGGCAAATAAATCAGATTTGACTGCTCAGACACGAGTCGCATGGCCAGGAATCAGATTTGTATCTGACTTCTAACCACCCACAAAGGAAATATCTGATTCCTTGTAGGATTCAAGTAGGATTAGCAAAATAATTGCACAATATGATAGATCCAATGAGATTCGGAAAAGACTTCGGGTTCCCAATCATTTACAGTAGCAGTGGTTTGACTGTGTACACCTTTCCATTGTAAGGGATGATCATGTGGTATAGTAATGGACAGTGATCACGAGTGAAACATCTGATCTGAAGTCAGCCCTGGCCTTTGCGCAAGCAAACTTGAAAAGGCAACATCATCCGCTGACAGCATAAAACGCTGATAGAATAAAATACAGGAGGCATATACTGTATTGTGTACACACAGCATAAGGAACAGTACAACAATTCAGTGCATACGCTTTCCTTACAATTTCATAATAACGCAGATTCAATCTCATGCCAAGCGCCATAGCAGGCGTTTCTCTATTTAATCTGATAAACGAGGCATGGGATCATCTGTATTACTAATTAGCATGGAAGGAAACAGCGGGGAGAGGAGGTGCAGGCAGACAGAGCTCCTTCACATCACTTCAGCCTCAGCTTAACATAGAGGAGGACCATACTTACCAGCCCTGAAGGGCCCTCAAGATCCTGATCAATGGTAAATACACATACATGCACATTGCACAAAGGCATAATTACACAAATATTGCTGCTACAGACACACACAGTGTGTGCATGACATTCTAATCAGAGCCATTTTAGTTGATAATGTACGTGGTTCACATGCACAAGCTTTCCCTTCTGCCAACCATCATCACACAGGCATGCTAATAAAAGAGACTGGATCTATGCTACTATCGTATCACTATACTGGTATGTCTGGAACTCAACTGTCTCCCGTTTAAACTCATGGTTGAACTTCATACACCTGACATCTTTTGTGGAAGACATTTCCAAGTCATTTAATCCATAGGAGCCTAAGGATGTCCCAGTCAAGCACTGTGAGCAATCATGAAGAATCAGTCAACAAGGTTACCTCAAATCAAATGTAATTTGTCACATACACGTGTTTAGCAGATGTTATTGCGGGTGTAGCAAAATGCTTGTGTTTCCAGCTCCAACAGGGCAGTAATATCTAACAAGTAATATCTAACAATACACACAATCTAAAGGAAAGGAATGGAATTAAGAATATATCAATATTTGGATGAGCAATGTCAGAGCAGCATAGACTAAGATACAGTAGAATAGGATAGAATACAGTATATACATATGAGATGAGTAATGCAAAATAAGTAAACATTATTAAAGTGACAAGTGTTCCATTATTAAAATGGCCATTGATTTCAAGTCTATGCAGCAGCCTCTAATGTGCTAGTGATGACTATCTAACAATCTGATGGCCTTGAGATAGAAGCTGTTTTTCAGTCTCTCGGTCCCAGCTTTGATGCACCTGTACTGACCTCGCCTTCTGGATGATTGCGGGGTGAACAGGCAGTGGCTCAGGTGGTTGTTGCCCTTGATTATATTTTTGGCCTTCCTGTGACATCGGGTGCTATAGGTGTCCTGGAGGGCAGGTAGCTTGGGCAGACCGCACCACCCTCTCTGGAGAGCCCTGCGTTTTCGGGCAGTGCAGTTGCCATACCAGGCAGTGATACAGCCCGACAGGATTCTCTCAATTGTGCATCTGTAAAAGTTTGTGAGGGTTTTAGGTGCCAAGACAAATTTCTGCGCTGTTGCACCTTCTTCATCACACTGTCTGTGTGGGTGGACCATTTCAGTTTGTCAGTGATGTGTGCACAGAGGAACTTGAAGCTTTCCACCTTCTCCACTGCTGTCCCGTCGATGTGGATAGGGGGGTGCTCCCTCTGCTGTTTCCTGAAGTCCACAATCAGCTCCTTAGTTTTGTTGATGTTGGGTGAGAGGCTATATTCCTGGCGCCACACTCCCAGGGCCCTCACCTCTCTGTAGGCTGTCTCGTCATTGTTGGTAATCAGGCCTTCTACTGTTGTGTCGTCTGCAAACTTGATGATTGAGTTGGAGACGTGCGTGGCCCCGCAGTCATGGGTGAACAGGGAGTACAGGAGGTGGCTGAGCACACATCCTTGTGGAGGTGTTGTTTCCTATCTTCAACACCTGGGGGCGGCCTGTCAGGAAGTCCAGGACCCAGTTGCACAGGGTGAGGTTCAGATGATCAGCATAGTCAATGAGCAGCATTCTTACATAGGTATTCCTCTTGTCCAGATAGGATAGGGCAGTTGTGATGGCAATTGCATCGTCTGTGGAATTTTTTGGGCAGTAAGCAAATTGAAATGGGTCTAGGATGTCAGGTAAGGTAGAGGTGATATGACCCTTGCCTAGTCTCTCAAAGCATTTCATGATGACAGAAGTGAGTGCTGCGGAGCGATTGTAATTTAGTTCAGTTACCTTTGCTTTCTTGGGTACAGGGTCAGTGGTGGACATCTTGAAACTGTGGGGACAACAGACGGGGATAGAGAGAGATTGAGTGAATATGTGAGCACTCCACCTCAGTATGATTCAGTGACATCATAGCCAGGTTTTTTTTTTTTAAGTATGACGGTGGTGCGGCACTATAGTTATAAAACCACCAGGTGGCATCAGATGATTCAGATAGTAAACAGTGAAACCTGATGAGACAGAGTAGTAGTTACCCAGAGCAGTCACGCTTGACAAGCTGTAGATGTCGTCGACAGTGAATTATTGATGGGTTTCAATGGCACCTTCAATGGTCCCCAACTATTTAACCCACACATTAGGCACACGAGCAGAGTTTCACCTCTTTACCTCGATGGGGTTCTCGCGCTCTCTGAAATAACCATACCTAAAGGTTAGAAATATGGGTTTGAGATTGAGAAGCAATACCTTATAGTGAAATAATGTTCACGTATGGAGTGTGTACAAATATACTTTGTTTTAATATCACAAATAAATCTCCTGTCACAGAATGACAGCTAAATAGGGAATTAAATGATAATAGAACAAACACACAGTGAGATCTTCCTGTACATTTTGCTCCATGATTAGGAAAGTGGTGTGTTCACTCACACATGCACACAGACAATCACAGGAGGTCTGGACAATTTTAGGATATTTAATTTATTAACTATGATACAGATCACATAAGGCCTTCATCTTCATTACACCATTCTCAGTCAGACAAATTACATGGTTTGCTGTAGATGCACAGTACTTCATCTTTCACTTGTTTTAAGCTACTGTATTTCACTTTCATTGTTCTCACACTAATTTCATGTTTTAAAATAATGAAAATGGTTGAACCTTCTCCCTTGGTGTGTTCTTAAATCATGCACTAAACTGAAGTGGCCTTAAACCATTCACAAAATTGTAAAAATGTACTTTCAATCATTGAAATACACACAAAAAAATGTTTTCTACCATTGACTAAAGGGCAAAGTGTTAGACCCCCTAACATACAAATAAACAACCATTTTACTATAGTAGAATCTCTTCTTTTTCTCTCCCATTTCCCAGCAGATCTGTCAGAGTTGTGTAGAAAATGAAGTGATGCAGCCAAATAAGTCCTCTGAGCCAAAGACACATTCTACTGGGACAGTTTGTTTTCCTATCCATCTCCCATCTGATCTTTTGTTCGTCTGGTAATACTGTACTGCACTGCCCTAGACTGGGTGAGGAGTCACTGCAGCGTTAGTCCATCAATCAGAGATAACTGCCTCCCACAGCAGGAAAACCCCTAAGATAAGTACCAGAGAGTGATCCCAAGTATTAATTAGTTGACCCTCATTACAACCAATAGCTTTGACTGATCTGTTCTGAACTGGCAGCATGAGCAACATCCAAGATGGCTGACATCGAGTACAGCCATGCCTCCTGGCCAATCCTCCATCATCCCCAGAAGATGCCAGTGGCACTCCTCTCATGGGGCAACATTCATCTGATAGAAGAATCCAGAATATAGTAGGAGTATTCATTCAACTACTTTACATTGACTGCATGTTTGTTTTCTACAAGAGAGAGGACAGTTAAACACCAACATAAACCCCATAGTATACTGGAGCTACAGTAGTTACTCTTGCTTTGTTGACATTCCTGAGCATGAGTCCAGACACACGTGCTCCATCTCTATAGGATATACTATACTGTTATTACTGTACTGTAGTTAATTGCAGTGGCAGTGTTTTCTGTATGCACACCTTGCTTCAGTTTAAGGTCCTTAATATTAGATGAGTACAAAGAGCTCAATTGGCTAGATACCCACAGCAACATATCCAGCAACCTATCATTTTGCAATAGGGCAGTGGTTTCCATGGCCACCAGATAGCACAGTGGAACAGACACAGTAAGCGTAGAGGCCTGGCCTGGTATTTTGATTTATTTTACCTTCATTTATTTAAGAACAAATTCTTATTTTCAATGACAGCCTAGGAACAGTAGGTTAACTACCTTGTTCATGGGCAGAACGACAGATTTTTACCTTGTCAGCTCGAGGCTACCTGACACCCCCAGTATGACTAACCTCGCCCTTGTCATGCTACTGTCTGATGTTACTGTGTTTTCATTCCCCATAATCAATCATCAATGTGGCCAATTTAATCATGAACCCCTAACTTATGGAGTGGATCTGACATCTCAACCAAGAGCATTCCTCTCCTGGATCCTAAAGGGTCTGATTAACTGACCCTGGCTCAAACTCACTTTCTTAAACACTACCACTCAAACCAGGTGACTTCCTTAGTCAAAACCTCAGTAAAGCAACATCAGTCCTAAAAAGAGGGGAAACTCCAGGCTATTCAAACCTGCATGCTCAGAACTATTTAGAACATGGCTAAAAGGAATATGAAACCAATATTAATGGTTGGGTTTTCCATGGGGTTATAAAGTGAGCCCTGAATCCTCGAAAAGAACACATATAATAACAGGATGGTGTTAACGAGTCTCTTTAGTACTGCCACGCCCACCCGGACATTAAAACAAACTAGTCAATTGATCAAGGTTGCATTTCATGGAACTTAACACTACAATTTAAAAGTGCTTCAGATAAGTATGAGGATACAAATACAAGGGTTTGGATGTAAACAACGTTTTGATCTGCAAAGGACCCTTATGAGAGGCAATGGGTATGGTTCCTTGAGCTGTGAACTCAACACACTAAAACATTCTGACCTAACAAACCCCTTTTAAAAACAAAACCCCTACAACGTTCTGACCATTAAAGTGCATCCCTGGATGTCCCCACCCCAACCCCCTAGCAGGGGCCCTACAGGCAGACAGGGAGGCTCCCCTCACGGCTGTGTGTACGTTACCAACTACAGCCCTGAGAGAGGCACAGTCCATACATCCAGTGGCTACTTTCATTAACAAACAGAACATTTAAAAACTATTATTCACAAATAAAAACATGGTGATGGGCACAAATCATATCTTCCAGCTTGACATGGAGGCTTGGACTTTAAAAAAAATCATAGTGTATTGTTAGGGTAAGAACGGCTGGTTGGCAGAGAGATGCTTACTGTAACAATGACACCCACTCTGTTCTGACCCCAGCCCCCCTGTGAGTGAGTCGTAGGTAGAGTCAGGTTATCAGGGGCTATAGGGGGTGGAGTGGACGGGTCAGCATGGTGATCTGCATTGGCACACAGGTGACAGGGACGGGTCAGCATGGTGATCTGCATTGGCACACAGGTGACAGGGACGGGTCAGCAGGATGCTGTTCACAAGTGGCAAGTTTATTTGTCAAACACTAATCGTCTCCTCTCTCTGTTAACATGTTATTATCGACGACCGAACAATGTACTATCAGTATGTATGTTTTGGTGTGTGTGTGTGTGTGTGTGTGTGTGTGTGTGTGTGTGTGTGTGTGTGTGTGTGTGTGTGTGTGTGTGTGTGTGTGTGTGTGTGTGTGTGTGTGTGTGTGTGTGTGTGTGTGTGTGTGTGTGTGTGTGTGTGTGTGTGTGTGTAAGTGACTAAGGTCCAGCATCATCAGATCATGGGTGCAGCAGCATCAGATCAGGGGTGCAGCAGCATCAGATCAGGGGTGCAGCATCTGTTCCCTTCTCAGTGTCTCTCACAGTGTCTCTTGCTCGGTGGGGGTATGGTGGGGGTGTTGGTGGAGGGGGTCAGGAGGGACTGCAGGGGAGACTGGGGGTGGTGGGGGGTGACTGCTGCAGGGGGCTGAAGTGCGTGGCGGTGGGGGGAGGGGATGAGTGGTAGCAGGAATAGGCAGAGCCCCCAGTGAGGGTGGTGGTGGGGGAGGCACGGAGGCCAGCCAGGCCAGTGGGGGAGTCCAGGAGGGGCTGGTTGTAGAAGAAGAAAGCACACTGGTGGATGAAGGTCTCGATGATTGTCTGGTAGGTCCGCGTGGCCGTCAGGGCGTCCATGGTGGTGAAGTCTGGCCGCATCAGAGTGGGCCAGAAACAGATGGACAGATTCTCACTGGTCATCAGGTTCTGTCTGCTCAGCTGGCTCACCCTGGGAGAGACAACACAATATACCTCCATCAACAACAGCTACTAGTGTAATAACATTATTACACAGGTGTAAGAGCTACTTGATGATACATGTTACAAAAATGGAAATGGTTTCAGTCACAATGCAGTCAGGGCCAAGGTCATAGAATGAAACAGTTAGCCAGTCTGATCTGCACTCACTTGTGTAAGTGGCTCATGACAAATCTGAAGACGTCATAGTTCTCTCTGGGGAACCTCCTCAGTACATCCTTCATGGTGTACAGCCTCTGTTCCCTGTCGTTGATCTCTGCGCACACACACACACACACACACACACACACACACACACACACACACACACACACACACACACACACACACACACACACACACACACACACACACACACACACACACACACACACACACACACACACACACACACGCACGCACACACACACACAGGAGGGAAGGGGTCAACGCTATGACTCATATGTTATCAACACTGTTACTCCATCTGTTACTCCATATGCAGCACTACATACACACGCTATATATACACACCAGAGTATGTGGCCACCCTTTCAAATGGTTGGATTCGGCAATTTCAGCCACACAGCCAGGCAGTCTCCATAGACAAATGTTTGGCAGTAGAACAGCCTTACTGAAGAGCTCAGTGACTGAGTGGCACCGTCATACGTCATTTCCAACAAGTCAGTTCGTCATATTTCTGCCCTGCTAGAGTTGCCCCGGGCAACTGTAAGTGCCGCTATTGTGAAGTGGAAATGTCTAGGAGCAGCAACTGTTTAGCCGCAAAATGGTAGGCCACACAAGCTCACAGAACGGGACCGCAGAGTGCTGAAGCGCCTAGCATGTAAAAATCATCTGTCCTCGGTTGCAACACTCACTACGGAGTTCCAAACTGACCCTGGAAGCAACATCTGCACAAGAACGGTTCGTTGGGAGCTTCATGAAATGGGTTTCCATGGCCGAGCAGCCGCACACAAGTACGATCTTTGTCCCCATGTGCAGTTACAAACCGAATGCCAAGTGTCGGCTGGAGTGGTGTAAAGCTCGACGCCATTACACTCCGGAGCAGTAGAAACGCGTTCTCTGGAGTGATGAATCACGCTTCGCCATCTGACAGTCCGACCGACTAATCTGGGTTTGGCGGATGCCAGGAGAACACTTCCTGCCCCAATATATAGTGCCAACTGTACACTTTGGTGGAGTAAGAATAATGGTCTGGGGCTGTTTATCATGGTTCAGGATAAGCCCCTTAGTTCTACTGAAGGGAAATATAATGAGATTCTGGTTTGTCGAGATCGGTGTGGAACAACTCGACTGGTTTGCACAGAGCCCTGATATTAACCCCATCGAACACCTTTGGGATGAATTGGAACGCAGACTGTGATCCAGGCCTAATCGCCCAACATCAGTGCCGACATCACTAATGCTCTTGTGGCTGAATGGAAGCATGTCCCCACAGCAATGTTCCAACATCTAGTTGAAAGCCTTCCCAGAAGAGTGGAGGCTGTTGCAGCAGCAAAGAGGGACCAACTCCATATTATTGCCCATGATTTTCAACAAGCAGATGTTCAACAAGCAGGTGTCCACATACTTTTGGTCATGTAGTGTACATACCTACATACATATTAGTATACAAACAGTTGAAGTCTACATACACTTAGGTTGGAGTCATTAAAACTATTTTTTTAACCACTCCACAAATGTCCTGTTCACAAACTATAGTTTTGGCACATCGGTTAGGACATCTACTTTGTGCATGACACAAGTAATCTTTCCAACAATTGTTTACAGACAGATTATTTCACTGTATCACAATTTCAGTGGGCCAGAAGTTTACATACACTAAGTTGACTGTGACTTTAAACAGCTTGGAAAATTCCATAAAATGATGTCATGGCTTTAGAAGCTTCTGATAGGCTAATTGACGAAGGAAGGAGACGCATTCTGTCTCCTAGAGATGAACATACTGTGGTGCGAAAAGTGCAAATCAATTCCAGAACAACAGCAAAGGACCATGTGAAGATTCTGGAGGAAACAGGTACAAAAGTATCTATATCCACAGTAAAACGAGTCCTATAGCAACATAACCTGAAAGGCCGCTCAGCAAGGAAGAAGCCACTGCTCCAAACCCGCCATAAAAAAGCCAGACTTTGGTTTGTAACTTCACATGGGTACACAGAGAAATTTCCTCTGGTCTGATGAAACAGAAAATAAAACTGTTTGGTCATAATGACCATCTTTATGTTTGGAGTAAAAGAACACCATCCCAACCGTGAAGCACGGGGGTGGCAGCATCATGTTGTGGCTGTGCTTTGTTGCAGGAGGGGCTGGTGCACTTCACAAAATAGATGGCCACATGAGGAAGGAAAATTATGTGGATATATTGAAGCAACATGTCAAGACATCAGTCAAGAAGAAAAAGCTTGGTCGCAAATGGGTCTTCCAAATGGACAATGAACCCAAGCACACTTCCAAAGTTGTGGCAAAATGGCTTAAGGACAACAAGGTATTGGGAGTGGCCATCACAAAGCCCTGACCTCAATCCTATAGAACATTTGTGGGCAGAACTGAAAAAGCGTGTGTGAGCAAGGAGGCCTACAAACCTGACTCAGTTACACCTGCTGTCAGGAGGAATGGGCCATAATTCACCCAGCTTATTGTGGGAAGCTTGTGGAAGGCTACCCGCAACATTTGACCCAAGTTAAATCATTTAAAGGCAATGCTACCAAATACTAATTCAGAGTATGTAAACTTCTGACCCACTGGGAATGTGATGAAAGAAATAAAAGCTGAAATAAAATCACTCTACAATTATTCTGACATTTCACATTCTTAAAATAAAGTGGTGATCCTAACTGACCTAAGACAGGGAATTCTTACTAGGACTAAATGTCAGGAATTGTATAAAACTGAGTTTAAATGTATTTGGCTAAGGTGTATGTTCCGCGACTTCAACTGTATATCCTCATCCACCCCTCTATGAGAGGTCCTCCCCAAACCCTTAGCCTGTAATAACCTGATACTTTCACAAGCACAAGAATCTTACCATGCTCCATCTCTTTCTGAACCCTCCAGAACCCCAGTACCCCCATCCCTAACCCCAGCCAGCTCCATGTCTTTCTGAACCCCCCAGAACCCCTGTACCCCCACCCAGAACCCCAGTAGCCCCATCCTTAACCCCAACCAGCTCCATGTCTTTCTGAACCCTTCAAAACCCCAGTACCTCATCCCTAACCCCAGCTAGCTCCATGTCTTACTGAACCCTCCAGAACCCCAAAACCACTCCTTAAGCCCAGCCAGCTCCATGTCTTTCTGAACCCTTCAGAACTCCAGTACCTCATACCTAACCCCAGCTAGCTCCATGTCTTACTGAACCCTCCAGAACCCCAAAACCACTCCTTAAGCCCAGCCAGCTCTGTGTCTTACTGAACCCTCCAGAACCCCAAAACCACTCCTTAAGCCCAGCCAGCTCCATGTCTTTCTGAACCCTTCAGAACCCCAGTACCTCATACCTAACCCCAGCTAGCTCCATGTCTTACTGAACCCTCCAGAACCCCAAAACCAGTCCTTAACCCCAGCCAGCTCTGTGTCTTACTGAAGGCCTCAAGCAGCTCCACCTGCAGGATGCAGGGCACCAGGGGCTCTGGCAGCTCAGAGAAAAAGGCCTTCAGAGCCCCAGCCACCGTGTTGATGGCAAAGTCCTTCTCCACCAGGTCCAGCCCATGGTCTACAGGGGAAGAGAGGTAGAGAGGGAGATAAAGAGGGAAGAAGAGACGTAAAGGAAAGTGAGATGTAGAAGAAGAAAATAAAGAGGAGAGAGAGAGAGAGAGAGAAGAAGAGGGAGGTGAGGGGAAGGGAAGGGAGAGAAATAATAGATAGAGGGAGGAGAAGGAGAAGGAGAGGGGGGAAAGAGAAAATAATAGGGATAGTGTGTCAGAGGTAGTCATTTTGTCACTGTTCTAAATATATTTAGTTTACGTCATCATTTCCTCTGCAGCTCATGTGTCTATATATTGATTAGCCACATAACTAATCAGGGTTAGTCCAGGTACTGGGGACAGACAGTGTGGCAAGTACAGTCGATCCCTCTGTGGGTCTGGTACATTGTTTTAGACCAGACAGACATGACTGGGTACAGCAACTCACCCTGGTCAAACTGCCTCTGCATACTCTCCATCTCACACTTGTTCCCGCTCACCCTGTAGAGCCCCTCTGTGTTGAGACCTGCAGAGAGACAGAGATGGAAACCACCATCTGCATTATGTCATCAACCATTTCCAATAAAGTCAATGAGGACACTGCTGCAGCACAGTACAGGACACTGCTGCAGCACAGTACAGGACACTGCTGCAGCACAGTACAGGACACTGCTGCAGTACAGCAGTTGATCATTGGCTACATTTGCTGTAGTGTAGTTATTTTTCTTCTATTTACATTTAATAAGCCAAGAAGAACTAATGCCCTCACCCAGAACGACTTAAAGTATATCATATTGAAATTACACAACCACATAATGTGAGTATTGTAAGGAAAAATAATCACAGTGCAACAATAAGACATTACACAGTTTAATCCTTCAGCAACACAGATTTACCTCAGAATAAACTTATTATCAATGAATAATATTCTTTGTATGTTTTGCACAGCATCCAAGTCAAATAACATAATGAATCAGAC
This sequence comes from Oncorhynchus gorbuscha, assembly GCF_021184085.1. Taxonomy (NCBI): domain Eukaryota; kingdom Metazoa; phylum Chordata; class Actinopteri; order Salmoniformes; family Salmonidae; genus Oncorhynchus; species Oncorhynchus gorbuscha. The sequence goes on from NC_060174.1 coordinate 74,171,579, forward strand.
CAATATACACATGAACAAACACAGGGGAGAAGAGGAGAAAGAAAATAGTGACCCACCTGTGGTCTCAATAAAGCGGACACACTTGTCAATGAAGAGTGGGATAGGTCTGTCTGGGGACACCACGTTGACCAGGGGCACCCCGAAGTAGCTGCTCTCCGGGGGCTTGGGAATAGAGGACCGGGGCTTTGGTCTGGTTTTCTGCAGAGAAACACAGGAATGTTGACATTGTTAATGACCACAGACGTCTACATTCGATTTTTGTACATTATGTCAACACTATGTTTATTCAGCTTGTCAGCTGCAAAATTTGCCTTTATGTATTCAGCATCAGAATCAACAGCTGTCGTTTCAAGTGTTTCAGTAACTCTGAAATAGAGGCTGCTTTCTTCTTAAAATTCCAACATGAATAACTTACTTTCTATGAATAGCATATTAGCATGGAGGAAAAGTTGAGTAAAACAATCAAGCAATTACACACTAAAAAAGTTTTTAAAAGTAAAGAGATTACATGAAAAATCAAATTAACCATGTTGTCATTACTTAACCAAGTTTATCGTATCAAAGCTGGCCAATTACCTACAATTGAAAGAGAATAGTCTTTCAAGCCTGAAAAGAATAGTGTTTACGCATTAGCAGTTAAGGAGAGACTAACTGAAGCAACACATACCTTGGCAGTTCGCCGCAGGCTCTTCAGAATGTTCCTCTTCTTGGGGTCCTCTCCCTCCTCATTGATGATGTCTCCTTTCAGGGTTCCGAAATCATCCTCCTTGGTTTTTGGCAGAGCCCCCATCTCGTCTTCGCTGCCAATGAAGCTGGTGCGGAAGCTACTGAACTTGCCCAGGCGTTTAGATCGGTCGCGGTAGAGCCGTGGCTTCACCCCCGCCGCCGAGAACTTCCTGCGGCGCTCCAAGGAGCTGCTGTCCGCCTCACTGTCTGAGCCGTTCCCGTTGGCGTGCATCCGATTGGCATTGCGGATGGTAATAATCTTGCCCTGCGTGCTGTCATGGGGCACAGAGTAGATGATCTCCTCGTTGCTGGGCCGGGGCTTGGACACAGCATCCATGGGCTCTGCATAGTCCGAGGGGTCGTAACCTCCGTCCCCACCTGGCACCCATGTCACAGCGGAGGGCAGGGAGCGACGGTGACCCATGGTGTCTGTGTTGTAGGGGTTTCTGCCCACCTTCCGGAAGTCAAAGGTCACAGAGGGCTTGGGTCTCACCTGGGGCGGGGCTTTGCTATTGAGCTTGTTCTCAAAGGAGCTGATGTCAGAGATGACAGAGACATCGCTGGAGTCCAGGTCAGGCAGGTTGAGGCTCCCACCATGGGAGGTGAGTGTGCCGTCGTAGTAAGGTGGGGAGGGCTCCACGTCATCCATGTCAGAGTCTAGGAACATAGTGCCAGTGCTGGGTGAGCTACAGCGAGGGGAGTAGGCAGTGTCGTTAATGCAGGCCTCAGCCACGTTATCATACATGTGAGTGGCCTCCACGATGTTGCGTTTCTCAACCACCTCCATCAGGAAGGGATGAAACATCTCCATCCTGTGCAGGCCACCCACCACCCCTCCTGATCCACACACCACACTGTTGAATCTGCCCTCTATCTCTTGGGCCAGCTCCTCTCCCTGGACCAGCTGCTCTCTGGCAGACTCACTTTCTGTGAGCTCCACCTGGCTCTCCCCCACAGCCAGCAGCTGAACAGGAATGATGTCCTGGACCTCACATAGGAAGGCACACAGGGTCTCCAGAGAGGCCTTGCGGCGGGCTGAGTACACAGCGATGTAGCCATGTACTAATCTGCTCTTCCTCAGGGAGAAGGAGGCGTGGTAGGAAAGGAGAGAGAGCTCAATCACCTGTTTGTGAGGTCCCACTGTCTGCTCCAGTATCACCGAGGTGCCACTGTTGGATGTTGGCCTGCAGTGCTGAGGCAGTAGGAAAGGAGAGAGGAGCTGTTCCACGTCATAGTTGTCTCCACACATCAAGCACATGACGATGCGGATGTCTGCCTCTGGGCTGGGCTGGTGAGGAGAGTCTCTGGGACCTGGAGTTTGAGGGGGCAGAGGTGGGGAGCTGCTACTGAAAGATGAGCTCCTTCTAGAGTCCAGAAGACCTCTCAATACTTGGTTGATCTGACTCTCATTCACATTGTGCCCATAGCCCACACCAGGTGAGGCTGGGTCGAGGAAGCTACACTGCAATCTCCTTGCTACCTGCTGTCCCTGTGTTATCAGACCTAAAGCAGTTTCTCCCCCAATATCTGCATAGGTCCCTACACCCCTTTTAGTAACCAAGAGCAGAGATGTTAAAAGCTGAGCTATATGGCTGTCCCTTCTACCGATTGTTGACTCCCGCAACCTTTCAATGCTTTCTACGACGTAGGTTAGGGACTCTTTTGAGTTGTACAGACACAGGCACCCATGGGGTGTGAAGGTGGGAGTGTGGAAGGAGTTAACAGGAAGTCGTACATTGCCCTCGATAGGTCGCAGGGTGAGCTCATACATCTTCCCGTCCAACACATACCGGTCGTCATTGGTACAGAGAGCTCTGATCTCATTGGCAAACTCCCTAGCCAGTCCATCTTTGCCCAATATCACAAGGTTGATGCGGTCCGCTTTAATATCCCCAAAATAAGACTTCACGTTGAAGAATGGGTAGCATGTTGGGAAGCGTGAGGCCAGGAGCTGCTCTATCCTGAAGTCTCCACACTGTGGGCTGCTGGGACAGGTCTCCTTGGTGGGGTGGTAGACAAAGTGAATATGCTTCAATACCAGAGCATCTCTCTCAGCTGGAAGCTTCTGCAGGGCTTTAAACCGCTGCTCCTCCCCTAAAACCTCCTGGATGGCCCCCATCTTCTCCTTGCTGGGCTTTGCGTCCACCTCCAGCTCATAGAAGAGCTCTGAATACTCCAGCAGAAGCTCCTGGAAGTCCTCTTTAGCATGGCCGATGATCTCTTTCTGGTGGCGGTTGTAGAGGTCCAGGTACTCTGATTCCTCCAACCATTGGTAGAAGTCTTCATTCATGATGAAGCTGCGGGCCTCTTCCCAGGGCTTGCCAGGCGTGACAAAGGGAGAACAGGCCAACTTGTGCTTGAACTCCTGCCTCATCTCAGCCCGCTTGCACTCATTCCTCAGGTGCTCCAGGTGGGCGTCGAAAATGTCCTCGGCTGGTAACGTTTCCAGCAGGTCTGAGGGGATGCGCTCATCCTCCATGTTGTCTATGTGAGACGTGTCCTCCCATGGAGAGTCCTCCAGAACTACAAACCAGTGGGCAAAGTGCTGCTTGGACTCCAGGACCTTCTGAACCCCAGACCAGCTCAGCTGGTCGATCTCATCCAGGTCAGGCACCAGGGAGCTAAGTGCTAGAGGAAGAGTGCTCAGGTAGATTTTCCGACGTCTCTCAATGTGCTCCTGTTTCAGACGGTACACAAGCTGCTGGAAGAGCTTCTTGCATTTTGCTGTACCCTCCAGAAAGACGTATTCATTGAACTCTGAAGAGGTGTGCATGCGTCTGCTGGTGTTAAGCCAGGTCTCGTTGTGGTTCTTCACTATGCGGTTGACTAGCCATTCGTATCGGTCTTTAGCCAAGGCTATCTGCTGACTCTGGAGCTTGAGGGCCTCAAAGTAAGGAATGATCTTGGGCTTGCCCCTGCTCTTATCAATGAGTTGCACCAAAGTAAGGAAGGCTAGGTCAACATTGATGTTAGAGCGTGCAGATGTCTCCACTACAGGAAGACTCTTTTTAGTGATGGCAAAGGTGTGAGAATCTTTGATGTAGCGTTCAACCCCCTCATCACACTTGGTTAAGACCAGCACAATGGGCTTCTTTGTTTTGCTCAGATGACCGTAAAGGTTTGTGACAAACTTCAACTGGTCGTCAAAGTTGCGGTTCATCCCCCTACTGACGTCCATACAGAGCACGAACCCATCAGCCTGTAACTTGCCCTCGGGCATCTGCTTCTGCTCAAAGTCCTGCTCCAGCCCCAGCTGGTCCGTGCAGAAGTACATCAGCTTCTCTGCAGAGGCCAGCTTGGTGGAGGCCGCCCTCTTGATGTAGGGCTGCATGGCAGTGCTGCGGTGTGGCTGGAACGTCTGGTCATCAATGAACTCTGTCTGCTCCACCACATGCATCCTGCACTCCGGCCCCTCTTCCACCACCCGCCCCACCTCCCCCCAGAACAGGAAATGGTCATTGTTAACCACTCTACCCCCAAAGTCACTGGTGCTCAGCACTGACGTGTGGTCCAGATAGAAGTCATCGGCGCTGGGGCGCACAAAGCGGTTGCACAGACAGGACTTACCCACGCCACACTGGCCCTTCTCTTTCTCAGTTCCTGACAAACCCACCACAATAAGGTTGTATGTGGGTGACTTAACATCTTGCTTTTTCGCCATCATTATCATCAGCTGACACTCATCATGCCATAATCAGGCACTCGATCAGAGAGTACACTTGGACGTGTGTCCATAAAGTGGCACTGGGGATGAAGTTTAGTTGCCGTTTCCTCTAGTGTGCTACATGTTCTATCAACAACAGTGCAGGGGTGTAGCAAAGACAGAGGCTTCTCTCAGTCAATCCTAATGTAGCTATGACCCTGCCAGACAAAATAAAAGAGCAGAAAAAGAATAATTAGCTCAACAAAATCTTACATTTATGTTCAAAAATAACAAATACTAGTTTGAGGAAAGTTAACCTAATTTCTGCTCTCATCAAAAAAAAGAACAGTCAAACACCTTCACAAGAAAAACAGTGGTTAAAAGAAGACAACACTAAGAATAATTTCCCTTCAACTTAATAAGAGAACAGTGAGTAGGGACATTCATTTCTAATCTCATCTCAAGCTGGGCTGGCCTTTTAATAGAACAGCAAATTAGATACACAAAGAAAAAAACTCAATATTCCCTGCAAATAAAGTGAGACCTAAAATACAGTGTCTTCAGAAAGTATTCATACCCCTTGACTTACTCCACATTGTTGTGTTAGACTGAATTTAAAATATATTAAATATATTTGATTTTCTTTCCCCCAAACTCATCTACATACAATACCCCATAACGACAAGTTTTTATACATTTGTGCAAATATATTGAGAATGAAATACAGAAATAACTACTTTACGTATTCACACCTGCCCTCATATTTGGCAGTGAATACAGCTGTGAGTCTTTCTGGATAAGTTCCTAAGAACTTTGCACACCTGGATTGTACAATATTAGCACATTCTTTTTGAGCTCTGTCAAGTTGGTTGTTGATCATTGCTAAACAGCCATCTTAGCGTATATTTTCAAGACAATTTACAGTACCAGTCAAAAGTTTGGACATGCGTACTCATTCAAGAGTTTTTATTTGTACTATTTTCTACATTGTAGAATAATAGTGAAGACAAACTATGAAAAACACATGGAATCATGTAGTAACCCCCCAACAAAAGTGTTAATCAAGTCAAAATATATTTTATATTCTTCAAAGTAGCCACCCTTTGCCTTGATAACAGCTTAGCTCACTCTTGACAATCCTTAAACCAGCTTCACCTGAAAGGCTTTTCCAACAGTCTTGAAGGAGTTCCCACATATGCTGGGCACTTGTTGGCTGCTTTTCCGTCACTCTGTGGTCCAACTCATCCCAAACCATCTCAATTGGGTTGAGGTCGGGTGACTTTGGAGGTCAGGTCATCTGATGCACCACTCCATCACTCTCATTCTTGGTAAAATAGCCCTAACACAGCCTGGAGGTGTGTTGGGTCATTGTCCTGCTGATAGTGGGACTAAGCACAAACCAGATGGGATGGCGTATTGCTGCAGAAAGCTGTGATAGCCATGCTGGTTAAGTGTGCCTTGAATTCTAAATAAATTACTGAGTGTCACCAGAAAATAACCCCCACACATCACACTTCCTCCATGCTTCACGGTGGGAACCACATATGTGGATATCCGTTCACCTACTCTTGCTCTCACAAAGACTTGGCAGTTGGAACCAAAAATCTCAAATTTGGACTACAGACCAAAGGACAGATTTCCACCAGTCTAATGTCCATTGCTCGTGTTTCTTGGCCCAAGCAAGAGTCTTATTCCTATTGGTGTCCTTTAGTAGTAAAGACCTGATTCACGCAGTCTCCTCTGAACAGTTCATGTTTAGATGTGTCTGTTACTTGAACTCTGTGAAGCATTTATTTGGGCTGCAATTTACGAGGCTGGTAACTCTAATGAACATATCCTCTACAGCAGAGGTAACTCTGGGTCTTCCCTTCCTGTGGCGGTCCTCGTGAAAGCCAGTTTCATCATAGCGCTTGATGGTTTTTGTGACTACACTTGAAGAAACTTTCAAAGGTCTTGACATTTTCCGGATTGATTGACCTTCATGTCTTAAAGTAATGATGGTCTGTCGCTACTCTTTGCTTATTTGAGCTGTTCTTGCCATAATATGGACTTGGTCTTTTACCAAATATGGCTATCTTCTGTATACCACCCCTACCTTGTCAAAACACAACTGATGGACTCAAATGCATAACCTCTTAGAGCTACCCCCCTACTTTTTTCCATTTCCGCCTGAAGACATACCCAAATCTAACTGCCTAGAGCTCTGGCCCAGAAGCAAGGATATGCATATTCTTGGTACCATTTGAAAGAGAACACTCTGACGTTTGTGTAAATGTGATTTGAATGTAGGAGAATATAACACAATAGATCTGGTTTAGATAATACTATGAAAACAAATACATTTTTATTTATTTATTGTTGTATCATCTTTAAAATGAACAAGATAAAACAAACATTCAGATAGGATGATGGGGACAATTTCAGTGAAAAATATAAGAGGGCAACAGTACTTGTGCAAAGTTTCAGAATGATAACTTCCGAAATGAGTGTACTTACATGACATGTATCATGTAGTCACCCAGGTGTCCCACATAAGTAACCCAAATGTACCCAAATGTGACCAAATTGGTGAAAGTATACATTTTTAAACAAATATTTATATACAAAATGCCAAAATGGAATTCTAAGACGCACGCCCCCACCAAAATGGAGAAGAAATTATGGGGAAAAATATATACATTTACAACATAACACGGGTAACTATTTACATACTTTCAATATTTGGAAGACCCTCAGTCCTCTATCAAATCAAATGTATTTATATAGCCCTTCGTACATCAGCGAATATCTCAGAAACCCAGCCTAAAACCCCAAACAGCAAGCAATGCAGGTGTAGAAGCACGGTGGCTAGGAAAAACTCCCTAGAAAGGCCAAAACCTAGGAAGAAACCTAGAGAGGAACCAGGCTATGAGGGGCGGCCAGTCCTCTTCTGGCTGTGCCGGGTGGAGATTATAACAGAACATGGCCGAGATTTTCAAACGTTCATCGATGACCAGCAGGGTCAAATAATAATAATCACAGTAGTTGTAGAGGATGCAACAGGACAGCACCTCTAGAGTAAATATGAATAGTTTAGGGTTCCATAGCCGCAGGCAGAACAGTTGAAACTGGAACAGCAGCAGGGCCAGGTGGACTGGGGACAGCAAGGAGTCATCATGCCAGGTAGTCCGAGAGAGAGAAAGAGAGAATTAGAGGGAGCATACTTAAATTCACACAGGACACCGGATAAGACAGAAGAGGAACTCCAGATAACAGACTGAACCTGGCCGATGAGACCCCCGAACAGGACCAAACAGGAAGGATATAACATCACCCACTTTGCTCTACACAATATTGTGCTGCTGAAAGAGAGAGAGATATATACAGTGCCTTGCGAAAGTATTCGCCCCCCTTGAACTTTGCGACCTTTTGCCCCATTTCAGGCTTCAAAGAAAGATATAAAACTGTATTTTTTTGTGAAGAATCAACAAGTGGGACACAATCATGAAGTGGAATGACATTTATTGGATATTTCAAACTTTTTTAACAAATCAAAAACTGAAAAATTGGGCGTGCAAAATTATTCAGCCCCTTAAGTTAATACTTTGTAGCGCCACCTTTTGCTGCGATTACAGCTGTAAGTCGCTTGGGGTATGTCTATCAGTTTTGCACATCGAGAGACTGAAATTTTTTCCCATTCCTCCTTGCAAAACAGCTCGAGCTCAGTGGGGTTGGATGGAGAGCATTTGTGAACAGCAGTTTTCAGTTCTTTCCACAGATTCTCGATTGGATTCAGGTCTGGACATTGACTTGGCCATTCTAACACCTGGATATGTTTATTTTTGAACCATTACATTGTAGATTTTGCTTTATGTTTTGGATCATTGTCTTGTTGGAAGACAAGTCTCCGTCCCAGTCTCAGGTCTTTTGCAGACTATCAGGTTCTTCCAGAATGGTCCTGTATTTGGCTCCATCCATCTTCCCATCAATTTTAACCATCTTCCCTGTCCCTGCTGAAGAAAAGCAGGCCCAAACCATGATGCTACCACCACCATGTTTGACAGTGGGGATGGTGTGTTCAGGGTGATGAGCTGTGTTGCTTTTACACCAAACATAATGTTTTGCATTGTTGCCAAAAAGTTCAATTTTGGTTTCATCTGACCAGAGCACCTTCTTCCACATGTTTGGTGTGTCTCCCAGGTGGCTTGTGGCAAACTTTAAATGACACTTTTTATGGATATCTTTAAGAAATGACTTTCTTCTTGCCACTCTTCCATAAAGGCCAGATTTGTGCAATATACGACTGATTGCTGTCCTATGGACAGAGTCTCCCACCTCAGCTGTAGATCTCTGCAGTTCATCCAGAGTGATCATGGGCCTCTTGGCTGCATCTCTGATCAGTCTTCTCCTTGTGTGAGCTGAAAGTTTAGAGGGACGGCCAGGTCTTGGTAGATTTGCAGTGGTCTGATACTCCTTCCATTTCAATATTATCGCTTGCAGAGTGCTCCTTGGGATGTTTAAAGCTTGGGAAATCTTTTTGTATCCAAATCCGGCTTTAAACTTCTTCACAGCAGTATCTCGGACCTGCCTGGTGTGTTCCTTGTTCTTCGTGATGCTCTCTGCGCTTTTAACGGACCTCTGAGACTATCACAGTGCAGGTGCATTTATACGGAGACTTGATTACACACAGGTGGATTGTATTTATCATCATTAGTCATTTAGGTCAACATTGGATCATTCAGAGATCCTCACTGAACTTCTGGAGAGAGTTTTCTGCACTGAAAGTAAAGGGGCTGAATAATTTTGCACGCCCAATTTTTCAGTTTTTGATTTGTTAAAAAAGTTTGAAATACCCAATAAATGTCGTTCCACTTCATGATTGTGTCCCACTTGTTGTTGATTCTTCACAAAAGAATACAGTTTTATATCTTTATGTTTGAAGCCTGAAATGTGGCAAAAGGTCGCAAAGTTCAAGGGGGCCGAATACTTTCGCAAGGCACTATGTATGTATGCATACATACATGCATACATACATGCATGCATACATACATATATGAGTACAGGGAACATAAGGTTGAATATATTATTATAGACCTGCTACATCTACTGTCTCTTTTATATTATGACATTTCAGCTAGATCTGTCTTCATTATATTACAACAGACCAGATGTATCTATCGTCTCCATTTCACTTTGGCCATTGTTGTGGGCCTGCCCTCCCCTCAACAGCCTCAAATAGGCTATTTCATTTCTCAAATAATATTTTATATTATTAATTTCAAACAATGGCATTAGCATGAGAAGAACTTACCAGTCCAAAACGGTGACATTGTTCCTCTTCTGCAGGCAGGTTAGATTATACACAGTGGCTACAACGGTGTCCTCTCCATTCCAAAAATATTCCTCCACTTGGGAATCACTAAATGAATCGTCCTACAATCTCTGTCTCACTTTTCCGATCAATTTCTTCCAAAATTGTGTGTACATTTGTATATCTAGACTTAGATTTAGCTTTCCCTGACTTAGTCGCCATACTGATTGATATATAAACAGCAGAATCTGCGTCTTTACCAAAACAACGCTGTACGTAAAATGCGTAGCTCCTTCCGGAATAAAACTTCAATTGCGAATTCTACACCTGCATTGCTTGCTGTTTGGGGTTTTAGGCTGGGTTTCTGTACAGCACTTTGAGATATCAGCTGATGTACGAAGGGCTATATAAATACATTTGATTTGATTTGAATTACTCTTTACGCTGGAGTTTACGACATGGGTTGGTCTTCCAACACACAACCATTGCATATTGCCGCTTACCTCAGCTCATTGGCTATCTACCCAGCTAGATTTCAAGACTATCAGTGGTCATTGGGTTAAAATACAGTCAATCAACGAGACAGTGGTCATATAACTGGTGCACAATGAGCTCGTCACTTGTTGTCTTCCAATCAGTTTTCTCGGGTCAATACATCCTGCAAAGTGACCCATCAAGTTTGGTTGTGTTGCAATCAACTGTTTGTTTGTAAGGAAACCAAACATGACTGGATAAAGTCAGGTATAGTCTGTTTATTTAAGTTGGATGTTTCGTTGAAAATTGAATGACACGAAATTCAACGAGATAAGCGTTCACAAAATGTTTCGTGTTAGGCTATAAAAAAAATGTATTTAACCGAACAAAAGACCATTCATTGTGTAACAAGGAGCCTTGGGATTGCAAACAGAGCAAGATCTTCAAAGGTAAACGATTTATTTCAATGCAATCTGTGATTTTGTTACGCAAGTGCTGGTTGAACAAGTATTTTGATATGGGGGTCTGTGCTCAGATAATCGTATTCTTTCGTATCATTTTTTAAATCTGACAACACAATTGGATTAGCAAGATTCTAGGCTTTTGAAGCATGTGAGACACTTGTATTTTCAGGAATGACTATTTGTGGCGAACACCGTATGTTGTCGAATTCAAACCCGGATCCGTTATGGGTAGTTCAGAGACGTTAAGAAGGAAAGACAGTCCACAAATTAACAAGGCACACCTGTGAATTGAAATGCATTCCAGGTGACTACCTCATGGAGCTGGTGGAGAGAATTTTAACAGTGTGCAAAGCTGTTATCAAGAGTTACACGTTACAGCCTTATTCTAAAATTGATAAAATAGAAATCCTCATCAATATACATATAATACCCATAATAACAAAGTGAAAACAGGTTTTAATTATTATTATTACTATATTTTTTACAAATGTATTTTAAAAAAAAGAAATACTTTCTTAGGGCTGAGATCCTGTTAACGGGATCGATATAACAGTCAGTGAAAGTGCAGGGCGCCAAATTCAAAACAGAAATCTACTAATTAAAATTCCTCAAACACAACTTATACCATTTAAAAAAGGTAATCTTGTTGTTAATCCCACCACAGTGTCCGATTTTAAATAGGCTTTACAGCAAAAGCACAACAGAGTGGAGTCACAAATATCAGAAATAGAGATAGAATTAATCACTAACCTTTGATCTTCATCAGATGACACTCATAGGACTTCATGTTACACAATACATGTATGTTTTGTTCGATAAAGTTCATATTTATAAAACAAAATCTCAGTATACATTGGCGCATTACGTTCACACACTAAGCAAACCATGCAATAAATCGGAGTACGGCGCTCAGAGAACCAACAAGCCAAAAAGATATCGCCATATTTTGCAGTCAACAGAAGTCATAAATAACATCATAAATATTCACTTACCTTTGATGATCTTCATCAGAATGCACTCCCAGGAATCCCAGTTCCACAAAAAATGTTTGATCTGTTCGATAATGTCCATCATTTATGTCCAAATAGCTACTTTTGTTAGAGCGTTTGGTAAACAAATCAAAACTCACGAAGCGCGTTCACTAGTTGCAGGCGAAATGTCAAAAAGTTCCGTTACAGTCCGTAGAAACATGTCAAACGATGTATAGAATCAATCTTTAGGATGTTTTTAACATAAAACATCAATAATATTCCAACCGGAGAATTCCTTTGTCTTCAGAAAAGCAAATGGAACGGGAGCTACCTCTCATGTGAATGCGCGTGACTGCTGGCAGACCTCTGACTCATTCCCCTCTCATACAGCCCCCACTTCATAGTTGAAGCCTCAAACAAGTCTCTAAAGATCGATGACATCAAGTGGAAGCCTTTGGAGGACCAATACCAATCCCACTGCATCTTCAATTTGGGCTGAGTTGAAAATCAACCAACCTCAGATTTCCCACATCCTGGTTGGATTTGTTCTCAGGTTTTTGCCTGCCATATGAGTTCTGTTATACTCACAGACATCATTCAAACAGTTTTAGAAACTTCAGAGTGTTTTATATCCACATATACTAGTTTGCATCCTGTTTCCATTGATCATCCTTAAGATGTTTCTACAACTTGATTGGAGTCCACCTGTGGTAAGTAGCCTAGTGGTTAGAGGATTGGGCAAGTAACCGAAAGGTTGCTAGATCAAATCCCCGAGCTGACAAGGTACAAATCTGTTGTTCTGCCCCTGAACAAGGCAGTTAACCCACTGTTCCTAGGCAGTCATTGTCAATAAGAATTAGTTCTAAACTGACTTGCCAAGTTAAATAAAAATAGTGTAATTAATAAAAAATTATATTGATTGGACATTTTTTTAGAAAGGCACAAGTCTGTCTACATAAGGTCCCACGGTTGACACAGCATGCCAGAGGAAAAACCAAGCCACGAGGTCGAAGGAATTGTCCTTAGAGCGCAGATACAGGATTGTGAGGGGGCACAGATCTGGGAAAGGGTACCAAAAAATGTCTGCAGCATTAAAGGCGGCCTCCATCATTCTTAAATGGAAGAGGTTTGGAACCACCAAGTCTCTTCCTAGAGTTGCCCACCCGGCCAAACTGAGCAATCAGGGGAGAAGGGTCTTGGTCAGGAAGGTGACCAAGAACCCGATGGTCACTCTGACAGAGCTACAGAGTTCCTCTGTGGAGATGGGAGAACCTTCCAGAAGGACAACCATATCTGCAGCACTCCACCAATCAGACCTTTATGGTAGAGTGGCCAGACAGAAGCTACTCCTCAGTAAAAAGGCACATGACAGGCTGCTTAGAGTTTGCCAAAAGGCACCTAAAAGACCCAGACCATGAGAAACAAGATTCTCTGGTCTGATGAAACAAAGATGGAACTGTTTGGCCTGAATGCTAAGCTTCACATCTGGAGGAAACCTGGCAACATCACTACAGTGAAGCATGGTGGTGGCAGCATCATGCTGTGGGGATGTTTTTCAGCAGCAGCGCTCAGGACCTCAGACAGGGGTGAAGGTTCGCCTTCCAACAGAACAACCATAAACACACAGCCAAAGACAACACAGGAGTGGCTTCGGGACAAGTCTCTGAACATCCTTGAGTGGCCCAGCCAGAGCCCGGACTTAAAAATCTTCTCTGGAGAGACCTGAGTAAATTAAAGTAAATTAATTACAGATTTCTTGAGTTATTTTAGATGAATTCTGACTATTTTGAGGAAGTGTACAGTCATGGCCAAAAGTTTTGAGAATGACACAAATATTAATTTTTCACAAAGTCTGCTGCCTCAGTGTCTTTAAATATTTTTGTCAGATGTTACTATGGAATACTGAAGTATAATTACAAGCATTTCATAAGTGACAAAGGCATTTATTGACAATTACATGAAGTTGATGCAAAGAGTCAATATTTGCAGTGTTGACCCTTATTTTTCAAGACCCCAGCAATCCACCCTGGCATGCTGTCAATTAACTTCTGGGCCACCTCCTGACTGATGGCAGCCCATTCTTGCATAATCAATGCTTGGAGATTGTCAAAATGTGTGGGTTTTTGTTTGTCCACCCACCTCTTCGGGATTGACCACAAATTCTCAAATGGGATTAAGGTCTGGGGAGTTTCCTGGCCATGGACCCAAAATATTGATGTTTTGTTCCCCAAGCCACTTAGTTATCACTTTTGCCTTATGGCAAGGTGCTCCATCATGCTGGAAAAGGGACTGTTCGTCACCAAACTGTTCCTGGATGGTTGGGAGAAGTTGCTCTCGGAGGATGTGTTGGTACCATTCTTTATTCATGGCTGTGTTCTTAGGCAAAATTGTGAGTGAGCCCACTCCCTTGGCTGAGAAGCAACCCCACACATGAATGGTCTCAGGATGCTTTACTGTTGACATGACACAGGACTGAGCTCTGTACTAGTGGTGCCCCGATCCCACAGCTGAATCAACTTTAGGAGACAGTCCTGGCACTTGCTGGACTTTCTTGAGCGCCCTGAAACCTTCTTCACAACAATTGAACCGCTCTCCTTGAAGTTCTTGATGATCTGATAAATGGTTGATTTAGGTGAAATCTTACTGGCAGCAATATCCTTGCCTGTGAAGCCCTTTTTGTGCAAAGCAATGATGACGGCAATGTGTTTCCTTGCAGGTAACCATGGTTCACAAAGGAAGAACAATGATTCCAAGCACCACCCTCCTTTTGAAGCTTCCAGTCTGTTATTCAAACTCAATCAGCATGACAGAATGATCTCCAGCCTTGTCCTCGTCAACACTCACACCTGTGTTAACGAGAGAATCACTGACATGTAGTCAGCTGGTCCTTGTGGCATGGCTGAAATGCAGTGGAAATGTTTTTTGGGGGGGGATTCAGTTCATTTGCATGGCAAAGAGGGACTTTGCAATTAAATACAATTAATCTGATCACTCCTCATAACATTCTGGAGTATATGCAAATTGCCATCATACAAACTGAGGCAGCAGACTCTGAAAATGTATATTTGTGTCATTCTCAAAACTTTTGGCCACGACTGTATACTGGCTATGGCATCTCAAAATGGACAAACAAGACAAAGACAAGCAAATATCTTTTAAGGGTGTATGCGAGCACACTCGTTTGGTTCGCCTAGCCGACAATGGCTAGCCGCCAGCTTAATAAGAGGTTCTGAAGCATGCTGACGCCTTTAGAATCAGGTAAGTTTGGGTAATATTGTTTGTCAAGTTGCCAAGCAGTATATGTTATACACAGAGGATGGGACCATACTGGAGATGCTCCATAACTAGAACCAATGTGCAAACAGGAAAAGCAAAGTATGATGAGACATAGCCTCTTTTATAAATCAAGAGTGAAATACAACCTCATCTCTAACATGTATGCTCAGCATTCCCTAACAGTCCCATTGCAAGTCAGAATGTTGAACAAAGTTAATTTCAACTTACTTTACCTGACAATTTTGCTCCCATGTCAAAGGTAATTTGAGACAAAATAGCCACAGGGAAGCGTTATCAACCCAACCTTCAGTACGCTGGTCTGTATAATGTTTTTTTTGCACCCTACAAACACTTGAGCAATATGGCTGAGCCTAACCGAACCACAGACCGAACGTTGTCCCACGTAATCATATGGCAAATTCCACAAACACTTCCAGCTGATTGAGAGGAAACGTGCTTTGGTCAACTGTTTGATTATTGTTTGGATCATTGTGCATAATGTTCAATGCGTCAGGAGATTGAAAATACAAGCGAGCGAACCTCCGAGAGAAATTAGGGTAAACAACATTTTCCTGTGGATACCCCATCTCCACCTCCTACTGTCAAAAGGACCAACAGCACAGACAACCTAGAAAGAGTAAATATCATTTTATTCAACATTATGGCTTGTAGACTCCTGTCTTTTTAGGCAGACTTCCTTCAGACTGAATATCCATGGGGTAACCATGGTAACATACTGATGTTTAGGCAAGAGGATGCTCAAAGTACATCCAGAAAACAACCATACTGTGTTATTGTGATACAATCATGCATGTAAATAGAAACATATACATACTGTGTGTGTGTGTGTGTGTGTGTGTGTGTGTGTGTGTGTGTGTGTGTGTGTGTGTGTGTGTGTGTGTGTGTGTGTGTGTGTGTGTGTGTGTGTGTGTGTGTGTGTGTGTGTGTGTGTGTGTACCGTTTCAATATTGAAAGGAAATGTGTCAACATAGGCTACTGCCATTCAATAAAACGTTATTGTTTATCAAATTTGGCATCTCATATTCTAAACCTATAGGAAATTCAAACCATGTCTACATTCCTCAGCAAAGGCACAGTAGGAAGTCAATTGCGCTTAACTGAGCTAGGCCTGACAGACAACCAGATTGAACAGGCAAATTCTTTGGAAGTGAAAACAGGCAAGTCACTATCCTACCCTGTGATTGTAAAGATACGTGGCTTTCTAAATTCAGAAGAACACATATACTTGCGTCATATTGTTCAAAGTCGTCAATATAGCGGGTTACAAATCCTTATGCATATTGTAATGGATTAGCAAAGGTTTTGGAATGAATGTTCATGGAAAGGACTGGCCACACCAGGCCTCTTGTCCACAGAATAAATTGCCGAATCGTAACTAAAACACATTTACCTCGTATTTCCGAATCCACTTTTTTTTAAATCAGCAGTTTCACTCAAATATACATTTGTAACAGACAATTGTTACAATTGTGCGTAAATTGATCATGAGAATGTCTCTCGAACACTGGTTTCAATCCGTGTTTCAGATTAAAATGGGGAGAAAGTGAATACATACCATCGCATTCTCCCTGCATCCGTCAGGCCAGCGCTTGCCGCAGCCCTGTCCGCATGATATGCATGTACATAAGAAACAAAAATAACGTGGCTCTTCTGATTCCCAGACAGAACTAAGTAGGTTATTATTGTTTGCTTACATATTAATTGTAAATCTACATCTCGATGATTTTCTAATCCATTGATCTGTTTCTTTTTTTGTGATAATAAAGCTACAAAGGTAAAAACATTTTTCTTTTTCTCTCCTTGTTAAAAATGAAAGGCGTATAAAAGCTTGTTTCGCCGTCTTCTCCTTGCTTCACCACGTTGCTTTTGACGAATTATTATGCCCATTGTTGTGGCAACATCATACTGGATCGATCATGCACGGGACACCGGTCGAGTTTGCTGCACTTCCTGTACAATGTTTCTTCTAAACAGCCCTAATGCAACAAATTGGTAACGTCCTTATCAATTTAACAAGAGATGGCGTGTGTGAAAGTGTTTTTTTTCCAGCTTCCCAATAATGGCGACGGCCCTTCTCCCAGAGCTAATTCTCTTCTCCTTTTCTCTGAAAAAAAAGCAACTACGGAGACAGACGCGGAGGAGACTCGCCCAGCGGCACGCACACACAACTGCAGCACGTACAATATTTACAAAGGCGAGACGCTGCTGTCATGCCGACACGCGTAATCGCCATCACTGTTACAAATATGACTTTAGCCAACATATGTCAAGCTCCCATAAATTAAATTGGCTTTGGTATATCTCTGTGTCAAGACCACTTAGGTTGCATTCATGCTTTTCTCTATTGGCATCACCTGCTTTAGTAGGCCATATGTATTTGTCTTATTCTACTAACATTGTGTCCAACTCACCCAATGCATCATAGTAGGCGTAATATTTGTTAAATTATTATTAGGCCAATCTATGAAAGGCCATTCCACCACAATTTTTTGGTCGATACTTACTCCAAATGTTTAGATACTTAACTAAAAATGTCGAGATACTATCTAAACATTTCCAGATATAGGATATGTTTCTTCATTTGTAGCATTGTGTGGTGATTTCCATCTATTCATGTTGCATAGATCAGCACAGCAATAACATTCCAGGTAAAGACATTCCTGTGGTCCATTAAGCTACACATTGTGTGTGTGTGTGTCAAGGTCCTGTTTAGGACAATAAATATAAAATGTATATGTTATCTGACAGAGTTGATAATATTGTGCTGCTTTTTATGATAATTTGGGTTATTATTTTCCGTGGCTTAGCTGATATTGTAATAATATGTGTAATTAGAGGGATGGGGGGTTACCTACTTTGTCCATGTCTCAAGACTCCCCATGTCTATTGTTATACATTGATTGGTTGAGGTGTATTTGTGTCCCTGATATGCACCTCATTTTCTTAATTTCTTACATAGGCAATGGACAATATCATTGAGGATTACTTCCGTCATGGATTCACACAACATAACAAAACGTTTTCAGATCATATAGAGAGTTCTAAGCAGGAATCAGCTCTTGCGGGTTAAAAACAAAACCGATGGAGCAGAGGTGCTCTCTTTCATACAACAGCAGCTTCAAACATTAGGTCGACAGCATGGCTACTGGTGAATGCACCAGAAATGTTAGATGGCCTGAATAGTTGCCGACAGGGAAAATGTCAGTCAACTTCTGTGCCTCCATCCAGGTGAGGGTGCCAACCTGGGAGCAAGGAACCACCTGAGAAGTTGAGAATATAACGGTTGTGGCCCATTTTACTGTTTTCACACAAAATGACATGGCTAGAAGGCTACAAGGCAAACAATGACCCTAGGATATTCGCTGGATATTTCATGGATGCTGTGAGTGACAGTAACGGATGCCCCCATAGACTTGATCATGGAACTGAAAATACCCATATTGCAGAGATGCAAAAATGTCTGTGTCACTCTGTGGATGCGGCTGTAACAGACCGTGTCACTCTGTGGATGAGGCTGTAACAGACTGTGTCACTCTGTGGATGAGGCTGTAACAGACTGTGTCACTCTGTGGATGAGGCTGTAACAGACTGTGTCACTTTGGGCCCAGCACTGGAAATCAAAGAATTGAGCGTTTATGGCTCACTCTCAGAAGCAAATGTTGCTCGTTTTGGATGGACCATTTTGACCAGCTTAGAGGAGATGGGCACTTTGCACACATTTTCTTAGACACATTTCTGATCCAGTTTTGTTTCCAAAACACAATACAGGTAACACCATCTCTCATATAGTTAGTTGAGTAGTCTGATTTAGTACGCATGTCATTGTACTGTGTGTATTCCAGTGCATGTGCAAATTAACTTAATTTGAGTATCCTTTTTAACCCTATGAAGGTCCAACTTTATGTACAGTATCAATAACATTTTCTCCTGGTAAGCAACTTTTTAAGCCTCTCTTCAGCTATGTGTCAAATCAGTGTCAACTAATGTGCAAGCTCAGTGGAATCCCACATTATTTCCTCTGTCTAGGAGGAGCTGGATCAGGTGGTTTATGCATGGAGCAACCACTTAATTAGGCCAACCCACAATGCTCTGGCTCCCAATGCGTTCCCCAACCTGTACGGAGCCCAGAACTACTTACAACCTGTGGACCGTAGGGAAGCTGATACTTGACGGGAGGACTGTGTTTTTAAAGACTACACTTGTAATGAGGATGTGTTTCACCTTTGTGTTGAACCCATGGCAGAACACAACCTTATCATGTCTGATGATCTGTATGTATGAAATTATAGACTTCATCAAATGATCCTTGATGGACTGGGTGTTGAGGATTATAGCATCTTCTCTCACTTAAAGGGCCAATCTGCAGTTGCTCCATACATTTTTTTACTAATAAATTAATGATAGGAATGGGGGGATACCTAGTCAGTTGTACAACTGAAATGTGTCTCCACATTTAATCCAGCCCCTCATAATCAACATCCACACTTCACTGTTGAGGGAACAGTGGGTTAATGCCTTGCTCAGGGGCAGAACGACAACTTTCTACCTTGTCAGCTCAGGGATTTGATCCTGCAACCTTTCGCATACTGGGCCAACACTCTAACCACTAGGCTACCTGCCGATACTGTACATACCCATTGAATCGTGAAGAACAGACTATAATATCTAAATCTGACCAGGAAACATACAACTACCTCTGTTCTAACAGAGGTATTATCCAAATTGGTTCAAACATTGAATACAGGTTAACAAATGATTAATCCAAAGACAATAACTAGTTGTGACACTCTAACACCCCCCCCCCACGACCATTATCAAAATTGGTTCAAACATTGAATACCAAATATTGAACACAGGTGAACATGTATGTATCCAAAGGCAAGAACTAGGTGTGACACTCTCCCTACTACTCAATGTCCATGACACACTATTTGCTCTCTAGAATCTTGTTCAACTCAGATAATAATAATAATAATAATATGCCATTTAGCAGACGCTTTTATCCAAACCATATACCAAAAACCCCTGCTGACTTACAGTCATGTCATTTTTTGTTAGCATCACATTCAGGGCTGAAATCACACAGTTTATAATGACAACTTTGGAACAGAACTGGTCCTGTAAAGGATCGAACCCACTACCCTGGCGTTACAAGCGCCATGCTCTACCAACTGAGCTACAGAAGGACCATACAACTACCCAGCAAACTTCAGACGGGCCTGGACATGTACTGGCTTAAGCAGGGCACTGCACATGGCCCTGAACACAGTTCCCACTTTCTAGCCATAATTGATCAGTTCCTGGTCCCAATTCTTTCCTTTACACGATGTTTGGTCCAGAAAACAGCCCCAAAGCATTGTTTCCACCCCATGCTTCACAGTAGATTTGAGTCCCTGGCGGCGTAGTGTATTACTGTGTGGTTCTGGGAGTTCTGCACACCGTTCTTGTGATCATTTTGACCCCACGGGGTGAGATCTTGCGTGGAGCCCCAGATCGAGGGAGATTATCAGTGGTCTTGTATGTCTTCCATTTCCTAATAATTGCTCCCACAGTTGATTTCTTCAAACCAAGCTGCTTACCTATTGCAGATTCAGTCTTCCCAGCCTGGTGCAGGTCTACAATTTTGTTTCTGGTGTCCTTTGACAGCCCTTTGGTCTTGGCCATAGTGGAGTTTGGAGTGTGACTGTTTTAGGTTGTGGACAGGTGTCTTTTATACTGATAACAAGTTCAAACAGGTGCCATTAATACAGGTAACGAGTGGAGGACAGAGGAGCCTCTTAAAGAAGAAGTTACAGGTCTGTGAGAGCCAGAAATCTTGCTTGTTTGTAGATGACCAAATACTTATTTTCCACCATAATTTGCAAATAAATTCATTAAAAATCCTACAATTTGTTTTTCTCATTTTGTCTGTCATAGTTGAAGTGTACCTATGATGAAAATTACAGGGCTCTCATCTTTTTAATTGGGAGAACTTGCACAATTGGTAGCTGACTACATACTTTTTTGCCCCACTGTACCTGACCAATGCCCTTCTCCCCCGATTGCTCAGTTTGGCCGGGCGAACAGCTCTAGGAAGGGTCTTGGTGGTTCCAAACTTCTTCCATTTAAAAAAATGTTTGGTACCCTTCCCCAGATCTGTGCCTCCACATAATCATGTCTCTGAGCTCTGCGTACAATTCCTTCAACCTAATTTCTTGGTTTTTGCTCTGACATGCACTGTCAACTGTGGGACCTTATATAGACAGGTCTATGCCTTTCCAAATCATGTCCAATCAATTGAATTTATCACAGGTAGACTCCAATTAAGTTGTAGAAACATCTCAAGGATGATCAACGGAAACAGGATGCACCTGAGCTCAATTTTGAGTCTCATAGCAAAGGCCTGAATATAAATGTAAAAAAGGTATTTATGTTTTTTAATTTTAATATTTTTTAAAAATTTCAAAAATTGTTTCCGCTTTGTCATTATGGGGTATTGTGTGTACATTGGGAAGGAAATGTTTTATTTAATCCATAATCTGAATTAACTGTTTATCACTGGATGCCCTTTCCTGTGTGTCATGGTAGTTGGAAAAAACATGGAATTCTGCACTTTTCTTCCCATTGGCTGTAGGTCTTCCTAAGCACCAAAGATCTCTGTCATCTCCTGTTTCAGTGGATAGAGTGCAGTAGCCAACTGCTCTCAACTGATGTATGCTGGCACTTGAATCAGTTTTGTTCAACAACTCCTCTTCCAGGTTGTCTGCTTTTGCCTTCTTTTGACAGCTGTGAATATCCAGAGTTTCTGTCAACGCCTCTGGATCTACACTGCTGAAATCCGACCGACAGGCCTCTAAGGTCAAGTGCTCCTTTTCGGTTATGTACTTTAAGAAGTTATCCAAAAGCTGTTTGTTCCAATATTGCTGATGCCATTTTCAAAAGTAGGCATCGCTCCTTTTTCCATCCTTCTGCAATAATGCGGCCTACACTTTGCCACTCCTTTCCCCCAAAGTCGTATCGATGAAATGGCACCTTGAATGTACTACCCATGGTACACTGGTTGTAAAACTCCCAGAACTCAGATAAACAGTCCCTCAGAACTCCCCCCTCATCAGTGACCTGTTCGTACTTTCCATCAGGAAGGCTGAGTTTGATCTGAACATCAGCTTCAAGTGGTATCATCACATACATGGTGGATCATTTTATAAGAACTTTGTTCTCAATGGACAACTAGGGTTCTACTCTTTGCTGCATTGGTGGTAGGGTGTTTCATTGTCATCAGCAGCAACATTTGCTTCTTCTCTTTCATAAGTTTAATTTGCCTCTTCACATACTTTTGTTGTCAGGTAGAACCTCATTATATTACCCTTTGTGATTTCATATTTTTTGTACATTTGAATGCTCTTTGTATCAATCAGATCCACATCAAAGTCTTAGATTGTTCCGTGATAATGTTCTCCATTTGGAAAATATAAATTCTCTGCCATTTCTTTTAATTATTTTTTTCTACAGTCCTTAGGGACATCACATTTGCGGGTCCCTCCACCTCACCTGGCAATGACTTGCACAAAAGTTTTCTTCTTCCTCTGATACATAATCCACCCCACTTAGAGGTGAGGGCCCTCGGAGTGTGGTGTCAGGAAAATAACCTCACACTCAACGTCAACAAAACTAAGGAGATGATTGTGGACTTCAGGAAACAGCAGAGGGAACACCCCCCTATCCACATTGATGGAACAGTAGTGGAGAGGGTAGTAAGTTTTAAGTTCCTCGGCGTACACATCACAGACAAACTGAATTGGTCCACCCACACAGACAGCATCGTGAAGAAGGTGCAGCAGCGCCACTTCAACCTCGGGAGGATGAAGAAATTCGGCTTGTCACCAAAAGCACTCACAAACTTCTACAGATGCACAATCGAGAGCATCCTGTCTTGCTGTATCACCGCCTGGTACGGCAACTGCTCCGCCCACAACCGTAAGGCTCTCCAGAGGGTAGTGAGGTCTGCACAACGCATCACCAGGGGCAAACTACCTGTCCTCCAGGACACCTACACCACCCGATGTCACAGGAAGGCCATAAAGATCATCAAGGACAACAACCACCCGAGCCACTGCCTGTTCACCCCGCTATCATCCAGAAGGCGAGGTCAGTACAGGTGCATCAAAGCTGGGACCGGGAGACTGAAAAACAGCTTCTATCTCAAGGCCATCAGACTGTTAAACAGCCACCACTAACATTGAGTGGCTGCTGCCAACACACTGACTCAACTCCAGCCACTTTAATAATGGGAATTGATGGGAAATTATGTAAAATATATCACTAGCCACTTTAAACAATGCTACCTAATATAATGTTTACATACCCTACATTATTCATCTCATATGTATACGTATATACTGTACTCTATATCATCTACTGCATCCTTATGTAATACATGTATCACTAGCCACTTTAACTATGTCACTTTACATACTCATCTCATATGTATATACTGCACTCAATACCATCTACTGTATCTTGCCCATGCCGCTCTGTACCATCACTCATTCATATATCTTTATGTACATATTCTTTATCCCCTTACACTTGTGTCTATAAGGTAGTAGTTTTGGAATTGTTAGCTAGATTACCTGTTGGTTATTACTGCATTGTCGGAACTAGAAGCACAAGCATTTCGCTACACTCGCATTAACATCTGCTAACCATGTGTATGTGACAAATAAAATTTGATTTGATTTGCAGTTTTCTGTTGTTCTGCAGAGCATTTCCTGATTTTGTCTCCCCACATGAGCCCTCTTCCTGTGGCGATTGATCTGTTGACTGATCTGTTGACTGATAGCTCTGTTTGACTGATGGCTCTGTCAAACAGTTTTGCTTTTCATTTCAAAGGGAATTTTGTCTTCTGCCTGCAGTATGTGAGAATGGCAAGGCCATCCTCATAGGATGGTAGGTAGGTGCGCAGCTGCTCATCACTCATGTGTGGAAGCACACTATCATCAATCTAATGCATGAAAGAAAATAACACTTCCTGAACTCTTCATGTGATAAAAGGATCAGCACTGCTGCTCACAATAGCTTGATTACAGGTAAACAACACTATCTTGAAACCTACACTTTTGCACCTTCTCCTTCTCCGTCTTTCTTACATTATCCCCCGGAACATTCATGCCTCATAGGAAACTATAAAAGCCGTCCATCTTGCACACACACACATTTGACATGAACACTTCAACTGATGATTTAGTCAAAATGATACAACAACCTTTCTCCATAGTGCAATACATTGAATCCAACACACAGCAAACCACTCCATACCAGAGTTATATCTAAAAGTGAAAAAATAGGCCTACATTTTAACATTGTCTGAAAATAATATTTCCTATCCAAATAAAAATGCTTTGTCATTAAGTTATTATTTTCTGCAATGTACGCCTATCTCTCAACAATGTCCGCATCTTGGGGGTTTCTATCATTTTGATGACATTTTATAGGCTATTGCTGCCCCCTACTGTTGTGTACTTGTAGGCCTATTTGTAAATTAAGTTTATACAAGTCTATATGCATGGGCCAGTACTACTACTACAATGCAAATAACAATTTAGTTCGAAGACAGGTCGAATATATGCAATGTATACATTTTCAATTCCGTAGCTGCACACACCACACTAAAATTATAAATTTGATAATTGATGACGTGCTTCCAAAACTATTTGCGCACGGGGAGACAATAGAAGCATTGGAACGAGAGGACAGGACACCATGGTTACAGTTCGTCTGCCACTTTTCTAATGCGGTAGCTAGTTTGAGAGGATTGCGGAGCTCGTGTGATTGAATAAATAACGGGAACATTAACTAAAGATACAACTTCAAGGTAAGATTTAATTCCAGCATTTTCTTCTTTGGCTAAAGCATTGCTTCAATTAGATGAAATATTACATTTATAGTGAAGGCAACAGGCAGACCTCGTCATAATCCAGCGGATAAAAACCCGATAGAAACCGGATAATACCCCGATAAATTCCACTTTATGATACAAGTATCAAACTTGGTACAATAATACTAGCCTGGGTACAAGACTCTTTAGTTAGTCCACTCCCTGTACTCCATGTGCCAAAGAGATGGGCCTTTCTGCCATCTTCAAATATGAACATTCTATCATTAATGAGCTCTAGAAGAACAGAAGATTTGATCCTGATTTGATCACCTTCACAGATATCCTCCAATCACAACGATTATGCAAATATTTGAACTATGACTTTTTTCTCCACAGAACATGGCACAGATAGAACAATAAGACATATATTTCATCGGATGTATAAATGTGAAGCATCCGGTTGACGTTTCCACTCACTGCCCAGTGGCCGGCAGTGAGAGATGATGGAATAAAATAGATTTTGGCCCACATGCTGCGAATTTACTCATCGATTAAACATTTGATCTGAATTCAGTTTTCTGTTCCCAAAACTATAATCTATTATGAACAGAGGTTTTTTTCACCTTTATTTAACCAGGTAGGCTAGTTGAGAACAGGTTCTCATTTGCAACTGTGACCTGGCCAAAAACATTTTGTATACTTTTTTGTAAACTACCATTTGCCAAGGTTTTTAAAAATTGTGTTGTTTAGAAGGCGTACAAAAGCGAATTGAGCTATTGCACACCTCACTTTACAGAGTAGGCGTTCCCTAATGGAAATATGCAAATTATGCTAGAATGCGCCAATAGGATCTCGCTAGCTTGTGCTTGGCTCTTCCCACCTCCTTGCTTGTTCTGCCCACTATGGCTCATTTGTTCCCATTTGAAATGACAGGTTGTGGTCTATCTTGGTTTAGTTATAAAAATAAAAATAATCTTTGATGATGGTATCCGGTTACCAAGCAACTGTTTTTGTTTGACGAACTGTTTCAGTCTGGACAAAAAATGTATTGATGGGGTTACCTGTTTAATAATGGGTTACCTGTTTCTCTGCTGGTATTGTATTTCTCCTAAAGTGACGTGTACAGGGCAGGTTTCCTGTCACGTTTCTTAAAATTGACACTAAATGGAATATGTAAGGGATAATCAACGAGGGACAATGGAAAATAATGAATGACACGGAGTTGCATTATTTCCCAGTGAACGCATATAGCTCCGAGTTGATTATCCCTTTTATATTATCGCTATAATTTAATACATTTGATGCAAAAAATGTGTTAATTTGCAGGTAAAAATGTGTTAAATATCCACTGAAGTAGGTAGCAAGTTAACTAGAAAGGTACAGTAGTAGCCTTGGTAACCACACAAACAGAATTGCTAGTTTAGCTATTCAAACCATCAGTCGTAGCTTGCTATTATGAAAATCGAATTCCACGATGCAATTAATGTTTTCAATTCGACTTTTGCTTTCCAAAGCAGATCAAACATAGAGCATGTAAGAATAAGAATTAACTATACAGGGATGCAAACTAGTCACCTTTCGTCAAATTCTCTGTTTTTAAACCAGAATAGGTCAGCTACTTGATTCGTATGCGTGATTCTAATATGCGCGTGATTCTAATATGTGCGTTTGGGTCAACAATGGCTGTAAGCGAACCAGTGATGCGCGTTTTGAGCAATACTGTCTGTATCCAAGGCTCGAGCCTGGGCTCAGCCAGTCGTTCACATAACAGAAAGCAGCACGTGACTGAGAGAAGAGACAGCCAGCTTGCTTTTTTATTTTTTATTTTTTATTTTACCCCTTTTTTCTCCCCAATTTCGTGGTATCCAATTGTTGTAGTAGCTACTATCTTGTCTCATCGCTACAACTCCCGTACGGGCTCGGGAGAGACGAAGGTTGAAAGTCATGCGTCCTCCGATACACAACCCAACCAGCCGTACTGCTTCTTAACACAGCGCACATCCAACCCGGAAGCCAGCCGCACCGGAAGCCAGGTACACCGTGCACCTGGCAACCTTGGTTAGCGCGCACTGCGCCCGGGCCGCCACAGGTGTCGCTGGTGCGCGATGAGACAAGGACATCCCTACCGACCAAGCCCTCCCTAACCCGGACGACGTAGGCACTAGGCACAGTTTTCTGAGTAGAGTGTTGGAGGCTATTTTGTAAATGACATCGCCAAAGTCAAGGATCGGTAGGACAGTCAGTTTTACGAGGGTATGTTTGGCAGCATGAGTGAAGGAGGCTTTGTTGCGAAATAGGAAGCCGATTCTAGATTTCATTTTAGATTAGAGATGCTTAAATGCTAGAAAAATGCATGCTTTTGAACTTATCGCTGCCCGCACCCGCTGTCCGCACCCGCCTGGCCGACTAGCATCACTACTCTGGACGGTTCTGACTTAGAATATGTGGACAACTACAAATACCTAGGTGTCTGGTTAGACTGTAAACTCTCCTTACATAGTCACATTAACTTCTCTCGGATAGGGGGCAACATTCGGAAGTTCAACTGCCTGCTACTCATCCCCAGAAGATATTATAAGCATATTATTAGATTTGGAACTGTTTGAATCATGTCTGTGAGTATAACAGAACTTATTTAGCAGGTGAAACCCAGAGGACAAACCATTCTGATTTTTGTTGTTGTTGAGGTCACTCTCTTTTCAATGCGGTTTCATTGGGAGTCCAGATTTCTAAGGGACCTTCTTGCAGTTCCTACCGCTTCCACTGAATGTCAACAGTCTTTAGAAATTGGTTGAGGTTTTTCCTTTGTGTAATGAAGAAGTACGGCTATCCAGAACGAGGGTAACTTGAAGTGTACTGTTAGAAAGAGGCACGTGACCGGAAAGCTAGCTACAGTTTGTTTTCCTCCTGTATTGAACACAGATCATCCCGTCTTCAATTTTATTGATTATTTATGTGAAAAAATACCTAAAGTTGTATTACAAAAGTAGTTTGAAATGTTTTGGCAAAGTTTACAGGTAACTTTTGAGATATTTTGTAGTCACGTTGCGCAAGTTGGAACCGGTGTTTTTCTGGATCAAACCCGCCAAATAAATTGATATTTTGGATATATATCAACGGAATTAATCGAACAAAAGGGCCATTTGTGATGTTTATGGGACATATTGGAGTGCCAACAAAAGAAGCTCGTCAAAGGTAAGGCATGAATTATATTTTTGTTTCTGTGTTTTGTGTCGCGCCTGCAGGGTTGAAATATGCTTTTCTCTCTTTGTTTTCTATGGTGCTATCCTCAGATAATAGCATTGTTTGCTTTCGCGGAAAGCCTTTTTAAAATCTGACATGTTGGCTGGATTCGCAACAACTGTAGCTTTAATTTGGTATCCTGCAGGTGTGATTTCACGAAAGTTTGATTTTTATAGTAATTTATTTGAATTTGGTGCTCTGCATTTTCACTGGCTTTTGGCCAAGTGGGACGCTAGCATTCCACATATCCCAGAGAGGTTAAGAGCAGTTGGAAGACACTCCCCGGAAGGAGTGTTGTATGGCATTGAAGCTCGTCTGGCGGTTTGTCAACACAGTGTCCAAAGAAGGGCCAGAATTATACAGAATGGTGTTGTCTGCATAGAGGTGGATCAGAGAATCACCAGCAGCAAGAGTGAAATCATTGATATATACAGAGAAAAAAGTTGGCCCAAGAATTGAACCCTGTGGCACCCCCATAAAGACTGCCAGAGGTCCGGACAACAGGACCTCCAATTTGACACACTGAACTCTATCTGAGAAGTAGTTGGTGAACCAGGCGAGGCAGTCATTTTAGAAACCAAGGCTGTTGAGTCTGCCAATAAGAATGCGGTGATTGACAGAGTCAAGCCTTGGCCAGGTCGATTAAGACGGCTGCACAGGACTATCTTTTATCAATGGCGGTTATGATATCGTTTAGGACCTTGAGCGTGGTTGAGGTGTACCCATGACCAGCTCGGAAACCATATTTCATAGTGGAGAAGGTACGGTGGGATTCGAAATGGTCGGTGATCTGTTTGTTAACTTGGCTTTCGAAGGCTTTAGAAAGGCAGGGCAGGATGGATATAGGTCTGTAAAAGTTGGTGTCTAGAGTGTCTCCCTCTTTGAAGAAGGGGGTGGCTGCGGCAGCTTTCCAAGCTTTAGGGATCTCAGACGATACAAAGATAGGTTGAATAGGCTAGTAAGAGAAGGTTCAGATTGTCTAGCCCAGCTGATTTGTAGGGGTCCAGATTTTGCCGCGCTTTCAGGACATCAGCTGTCTGTATTTGGGTGAAGGAGAAGGGGGAGCTTGGGCAACTTGCTGCGTGGGGTGCAGAGTTGTTGGCCGGGGTAGGGGTAGCCATAGAAAGGATGGCCAGCCGTAGAAAAATGCTTTTGGAAATCCTCAAATATAGTGGATTTATCAGTGGTGACAGTGTTTCCTAGCCTCAGTGCAGTGGGCAGATGGGAATAGGTCCTCTTTTCTCCATGGACTTTACAGTGTCCCAAAACTTTTTGGAATTTGTACTGCAGGATGCAAATTTCTGTTCGAAAAAGCTAGCCTTAGCTTTCCTAACTGACTGTGTATATTGGTTCCTAACTTCCATGGAAAGTTGCATATCGTGGGGACTATTTGATGCTAAAGCAGGACACCACAGGATGTTTTTGTGCTGGTCAATGGCAGTCAAGTCTGGAGTGAACCAAGGGCTATATCTGTTCTTAGTTCTACATTTTTTAAATGGGGCATGATTATTTAAGATGGTGAGGAAAGCACTTTTAAAGAATAACCAGGCATCCTCTACTGACGGGATGAGGTCAATATCCTTCCAGGATACCCAAGCCAGGTCGGTTAGAAAGGCCTGCTCGCTGAAGAGTTTTAGGGAGTGTTTGACAGTGATGAGACGTGGTTGTTTGACCGCAGACCCATTACGGACGCAGACAATGAGGCAGTGATCGCTGAGATCCTGGTTGAAGACAGCAGAGGTGTATGTAGAGGGCAGGTTGGTCAGGATGATATCTATGAGGGTGCCCGTGTTTACAGATTTGGGGTTGTACCTGGTAGGTCCCTTGATAATTTTTGTGAGATTGAGGGCATCTACCTTAGATTGTAGGACGGCCGGATTGTTAAGCATATCCCAGTTTAGGTCACCTAACAGTACGAACTCTGAAAATAAATGGGGGGCAATCAATTCGCAAAAGGAGTCCAGGGCACAACTGGGGGCTGAGGGGGTTTATAGCAAGCGGCAACAGAGACCTATTTCTGGAATGGTGGCTTTTTAGAAATGGACGCTCAAACTGTTTGGGCACGGACCTGGATAGTATGACAGAACTCGGCAGACTATCTCTGCAGTAGATTGCGACCCCGCCCCCTCTGGCAGTTCTATCTTGGCGGAAAATGTTATAGTTGGGGATGGAAATTTCAGAATTTTTGGTGACGTACCTATGTTATGCGGGTGAATGAGGACCCAAAAGCGACTTGGCGAAAACAGAGTCTTTAATCCAGTAAAGTAAAATACAATCAAAAAACACAATTTCCACTCGTAATGACGAGAACAGACTGGAGACTCGATCTTGAACAGCAGGTTGCCTCGGGAAGGCACTTGAACTTAGCAGACTCAGACACCTGCTCACCACGCAGCATCTGAGGGAAACACGACACGACAGGGCGATACACAACCACAGCACGGTGAACAATAGACAAGGATCCGACAGGGCAGGAACGGAAAACAAGGAGAGAAATAGGGACTCTAATCAGGGAAAAGAATAGGGAACAGGTGTGGGAAGACTAAATGATTGATTAGGGGAATAGGAACAGCTGGGAGCAGGAACGGAACGATAGAGAGAAGAGAGAGAGGAAGGGAGAGAGAAAAAGGGGAACGAACCTAAAAAGACCAGCAGGGGGAAAATGAACAGAAGGGAAAGCATAATGACAAGACAATATATGACAAAACATGACAACCTAAGCCAGTATTCAGACATGGCTAGGACATCAGGGTAGGCGGAGTGTGCTAAAGCAGTGAATGAAACAAACTTAGGGAGGAGGCTTCTGATGTTAACATGCATGGAACCAAGGCTTTTACGGTTACAGAAGTCAACAAATGATAGCTCCTGGGGAATAGGTGTGGTACGGTGGTCTACAGGGCCTGGGTTGACCTCTACATCCCCAGATGAGGAGTAGGAAAAGGGTACGGCTAAGGGCTATGAGAACTGGTCGTCTAGTGCGTTGGGAGCAGAATAAAAGGAGCAGATTTCTGGGCATGGTAGAATAGATTCAGGGCATAATGTACAGACAAGGGTATGGTAGGATGTGAGTACAGTGGAGGTGAACATAGGCGTTGAGTGACGATGAGAGAGGTTTTGTCTCTGGTGGGACCAGTTAAGCCAGGTGAGGTGTGTGTGGGGGGTGGGACAAAAGAGGTATCAAAGGCAAGGTGATGGGGACTGAGGGCTCTACAGTGAAACAATGCATATTGGCATTAGAGAGAGGCATATTGACATTAGATAGAGGCATAAAGCAGTCACAGGTGTTGATCGGGAGAGCTAAGATAACAATGGGTAAATGGCGATGAATGGGCAGAGCGGGTCAGTTAGGTACGTACAGGACCTGAGTTCGAGGCTGGGGCCGACAGTTAAACAAAATGAGCTACCGTGTTATTGAAACAGTCCAGGGGACATCAGCTGTGTAGCCGAGTGATCATAGGGTCCAAAAAACAGCAATAGATGAGTCAGGGAGCCGTTCAGTAGTCAGTACTACGCTTGGCGAGTGGGAGACACGGCGCTTAGAAAGCTAGCGGGCTGGGACAAGAAGATGAGTCTTTGGCGACAACGCAACGGAAAAGCCCATTGAGACCACATCGGGCGACCACGTCGGCAGACCAGTCGTGATGGATCGGCAAGGCTCCGAAACTGAGATTAAAATGTATACAATATATATATATTTTTAAATACGTCTATTTAGATGGGATAAGACAAAGACAAACACAACACATGACCGACTGCTACGCCATCTTGGCTAATCCCTGACTATAGCCATTGAATTCAGGGAAGTCTACTATAATTGTTTGGAGTGTTTACATTTAAACTGTTGGAAATAGCCATAAAAACATTTACAAAAAATAGTAAATTGGCACACATTTTCACCACTTTTCTACAAAAAAATGTAAGGGTATAGCATCTTTGGGCAATTTTATTGTGTTTTCCAGACCCCCTCAAACATGTTAAGCCATCATTGGGCTGTAGAGTGGAGCCCTCAGAGTGGAGCAGCATACTACTGATGTGAACTTTTTAAACCAAGTTGATTTCACCTGTTTACTCTCTCTCAATGCCACACATTTGTTACTAATTATCAAGACTGCCCTGATAACCTTTAGTTTGTATTTAAATCCTGCCAAGCCTTCCTCAGGTTCTTTCCAGTTGGGTGCATCACAGTTAAGAGTGAATTTATTTCCTATTTTCCATGTATATTTTAGTTGTCATAACATTAAGATGTCATGTAATTTCCTTATTTTCATTACTTGAAATGTATTGGTTTAATAGATTCATCCTTATCACCTTTACCTTGTATGTTATGTAACCTGATTACAATGTATGTCCTTTGTTGCAGAACCACACACAAATCCAACTTTACCATGTCCAACCACAAGTCCTTTAGTAAATATGTGAACTTTGGCACCATCTCTGTTCTCTGATTGCTCTCTGACCCGAGCCCCTAGTGACATCTATCCAACAAATTACCGATCTTGGGTCTCTTAGCCTATTTTCCAATGGCCATATTGGAAATCACTGCCAGGAGGGTAATGGACAAAATCTGCAAACGGACTATAGCCAAAAATACTTATTTAGACATACCCTTCCTGTGTGAATTGGGTGGCTTTATCACAAATTCCAAATCATTTTCACATAGCCTTGATGACCTCTGAATTATTGTGGGGTTTATTTAGTGGGTAGATAACTAACAGATAACTAACAGGAAATTTGAATGGCAGTCATTTTATAAAAATGGCCTCCCTGGTTAACTGACAGTCTTCACAGGCTGCCTCCAATCTTTAAAATGTTCCTTAAGGTATTTAGTATTAGTGTACCAGGTTACTTGTATCATAAAATTGAACAATTATTTCACCTGCCCTCTGGCTATGGTGTTTTGTAGCTAGCTGAGTGCAACGTTGAATAGCTTTATAATAATGGTCAACACAATTACCCTTTATCGGTCCAAGCTTGTATTGCATAGGCTTCAGAATTGTTATATTGTGGAACATTTACAGTGTCTTCAGAAAGTATTCATACCCCTTATTGTACATTTTGCGTTACAGCCTGAATTCAAAAAGGAATAAATACAATTGTCTCACCCATCAACACACAATACCCCATAATCACAAAGTAAAAACATGCTTTTAGAAATGTTTGCAAATGTATTGAAAAATAAATGTACACTCATGTCAATAATTTTTAGAAAAACCTTTGGCAGAGATAACAGCTGTGAGTCTTTCTGGGTAAGTCTCTTTCCACCTGGATTGTGCAACATTTCAAAATTATTCAAACTCTGTCAAATAGTTTTTTAAAATAATTTCTTGACAACCATTTTCAGGTCTTTCCATAGATTTTCAAGTAGATTTAGGTCCGGAACATTTACTATCTTCTTGGTAAGCAACTCCAGTGTAGATTCTGCCTTGTGTTTTAGGTTATTGTCCTGCTGAAAGGGGAATTCATCTTCCAGTGTCTGGTGGAAAGCAGAAGGAACCAGGGTTTCCTCTCGGATTTTGCCTGTGTTTAGCTCCATTCCGTTTATTTTTTATACTGAAAAACTCCCCAGTCCTTAACAATTACAAGCATACCCATAACGTGATGCAGCCACCACTATGCTTGAGAATATGGAGAGTGGTACTCAGTAATGTGTTGTATTGGATTTGCCCCAGACATTTTATTAAGGAAAAAAAGTGTATTGCTTTGCCACATGTTTTACATGAATACTTTATTGCCTTGTTGCAAACAGTATGTATGTTTTGGAATATTTTTATTCTGTACATGCTTCCTTCTTTTCACTCAGTCAATTAGGTTAATGTTGTGGAGTAACTAGAATGTTGTTGATCCATTGTCAGTTTTCTCCTATCACAGCCATTAAACTCTGTAACTGTTTTAAAGTCAACATTGGCCTCATGGTGAAATCCCTGAGCGGTTTCCTTCTTCTCCGACAACTGAGTTAGGAAGTACGCCTGTATCTTTATAGTGACTGGGTGTATTGATACACCATCCAAAGTGTAATTAATAACTTTACCATGCTAAAAGGGCTTATTTTTACCCATCTACCAATCGGTATCCTTCTTTGCGAGGCATTGGAAAACCTTCCAGGTCTTTGTGGTTGAATCTGTGTTTGAAATTCACTGCTCAACTGAGGGACCTTACAGATAATTGTATGTGTGGGGTACAGAGATCAGGTAATCATTCAAAAATCATGTTAAACACTATTATTGCACACAGCGAATCCATGCAACTTATTATGCAACTTAAGAACACAAATACTCCTGAACTTATTTAGGCTTGCCATAACAAAGGGGATGAATACTTATTGACTCAAGACATTTCAGCTTTTCATTTTTTATACATTTGTATAAAATGTGAAAAACATAGTTCAACTTTGACATTATGGGGTATTGTGTGTAGACCAGTGACCAAAAATCTACATTTTATTTTCAGGCTGCAACACAACAAAATGTGGAAAATGTCCAGGGGTGTGACTACTTTCTGAAGGCACTGTATTATTCATTATTCGTAGGCTAAATTCTTATCATTAAAATCACACTCAAAATGTATTTAAATAACCTAATAATTAAACAATGTAAAACTAACACACTTTTGCTCGTTTTTACTTTGCAACTTGTGTAATTTTGCCAATAGGTTAAGCACTTTTGTCTTATGTATTGAATACAAGATTGTATTTATTTGCAAGAATAAAAATGTATCTAACCAAACTGCTATATTCTCCCGCAGGCCCAAAAATGTTTGGGTTATTTCAAGCAAATATTGAATTTATAGACAATTTCACAGTGTGTTACGTTTTGTAATCATGCCTAGGTTATGGTTTTGACAGGTGAGGAACAAGAGTTATGCAATGGAGCAGTATATTGCTACCATCATTGTTAGATGGTAGACTTGATTCGGAACTGTTGTCTCTGCTGTAAACTTTAGTTCTGTCCTCTGTCTTCAGCAGATGGTCAACTGTTTACACACAACATTGAAAGTATGTGATGACTTTGTAACTCTCCCACCCCCTTCTCATTAACTACTGATAACTTACCATAAGCCCTTTCTCCTATTAACCACTTATAACTTGTTATGAGCTAACATTTAAACATTTAATTCCAATGTCCCTTCAAGCCTTATGGACATGGAGGAGGTATGTGGTGGTCTGTGATCTCTG
Organism: Oncorhynchus gorbuscha; assembly: GCF_021184085.1. NCBI lineage: Eukaryota > Metazoa > Chordata > Actinopteri > Salmoniformes > Salmonidae > Oncorhynchus > Oncorhynchus gorbuscha. The sequence continues at coordinate 74,206,714 of NC_060174.1, forward strand.
TGTGTAACCAGCTGGGTGTGGACTGTGTTTGCCTCCTCTGTTAGATCAGCTTGACCTCGGAATGAGCCTCCCTCCTCACTGGAAGGTGATATGTTTTCTCTTTGTGTGGTGCATGAGGGAACATTATCTGATGTATTTCTGTCAGCTGCGGAATGTCCAAACATGCATCTGTATTGCCAAGATCAAGCTCCCTGCAAAATGATCCAGTTTCTTAATAGCTTATTAAATTTGACCATGCCCTTTGTTGCTTAAACTAAAGTTATTAAACTGCCGTTCAAATATACACATGTGCATACAGTCACTCGGTTGCTTGTTTACTGTAGGCCTACAGTGCATCTGTTGTTGTTGTTTTGTTTGTTGCTTGTGTTTGCATGAGCCATGTCCTATTTTTAGACATACCGCACAGTGTCTTTTTTATTTTTATTTATTTAACCTTTACTTAACTATGCAAGTCAGTTAAGACGGCATACCCCAGCCAAACCCTCCCCTAACTCGGACGATGCTGGGCCAATTGTGCCCCACCCTATGGGGACAGCCGATCACAGAAGACTGTGATACAGCCCGGGATCGAATCAGGGTCTGTAGTGATGCCTTCTGCACTGAGATGCATTGCCTTAGACAGCTGCGCCACTCGGGAGTTTCTGTCTATGCACCGGTGCTCACTTCCTCCTCCCCTCTCTGCCACTTCCTGTTTTAAGGCAAACCATGGTCGTTTCCTGAAACCTCAACCTGACAATGCCTGTAGTCACTCACCTCCATATGAGTTTGCGTGGTTTAAGCTAAATCTCTACATAAGTCAGATGGAGGCACACATAGCAAGTGTTGCACTGAGTGTCTCTGGAGGACAATCCCATGGACAGGGGGAGTGAATGACACTCCAGGAAATAGGCTTTTGTAGGGAGTGGGTGAGGCGTCAGAGGAACAGCTCTATTGTTTTGTCAGGGAGATGGTGCCTTAGGCTGAGTGGAGGTAAAGAGGGGGGTTAAAGGGAGAGGGAGCAGATGGAGACTGTAGGAATCCAACACAGATGGACAGCGAGCAGTAGAAGGTGTGCGGTTTGCTGTATACTGTAGACTCATATACTAGACAGAGCAACAGACAGAGTAGCAAAATTATATTTTTTGTTGTTTACACAACCTCACAATGACCTCCCTTCTAAAGCACCTATAACCTTTTTTCTGGACAAAGCACTTCTCTCACAGAACACTGTTTGAGCGTAAATGCTGTATAATACATTAACAAACTGGGTGAAGGGGAATAGGAGTGGCAGAATAAAGGCTGAGAGAAAGGGAAAGATGTCTAGCAAGAGTTGGCATGTAGAGATAAAGATGAGCTTACTGCTCTATGCCAGGGATTATACCTGATACTCATTAGTCTACCTCTTTTACGCTGTCACCACTCACCACACATGCATTGTGTGTGTGTGTGTGTGTGTGTGTGTGTGTGTGTGTTTGTGTCACTGATGTAGCACTGACGTCCGTCTGGTCTTCCTATTAATATTTTATGTATAAAGTGTGTGTGTGTGTGTGTGTGTGTGTGTGTGTGTGTGTGTGTGTGTGTGTGTGTGTGTGTGTGTGTGTGTGTGTGTGTGTGTGTGTGTGTGTGTGTGTGTGTGTGTGTGTGTGTGTGTGTGTGTGTGTGTGTGTGTGTGTGTGTGTGTGTGTGTGTGTGTGTGTGTGTGTGTGTGTGTGAGAGAGAATGGCATCCAGTGGGATAATCCCCCCTCTGGCCTTGCTCAGTCTTCCCCGCCCCAAATTATCATTATCATTCCTCCATGGTTCAGCATGCCAGTGGTGGAAGACGGCAATAAATACACAATGAGGGGAAAGAGCATGTCCTGCTGTTGTAGTGTAACAGACTATAGGCTTAAAGCCTATCAATGCTGTTTCATGTAGCTTTTATCAACATGTGTATTTATTGGATATAGAGGCTACAGTATCATGCACAATGTGGCTGTTTTTGAGTTGGTCATGTAATTATCTGTCATTTCACGAGTTACAGTCAGGCGGTTGGCGGACTATGCTACTAGGAGAAGGACTGAACATAAAGATCATGAAGTTATTTAGGCACTAGTCTGTTATGTTAAATAGTGTTTAAAAGCATTGTTGTTTATTGTTATTGCGTGAAAAAGGGGTGGAGAGATATCATGCAATGTGGATCCCTTAGGATGGGGTGGAGAGATATGTCTCACAATTCTGCACACCACCCTTAAGTGACTCTGTTCAGAGGGGAACAGAGAGAGAGAGAGGCTCCATCTGGAATACATTATTCAAATTCCACAAGGCTGGATATCTGATGATGTTGGCAAGAGAGAGAGGGAAGTTGGGGTGTGTTGGGTAGAGAGAGAGGGAAGTTGGAGGGTGTTGGGTAGAGAGAGAGAGAGGGAAGTTGGGGTGTGTTGGGTAGAGAGAGAGGGAAGTTGGAGGGTGTTGGGTAGAGAGAGAGGGAAGTTGGAGGGTGTTGGGTAGAGAGAGAGAGGGAAGTTGGGGTGTGTTGGGTAGAGAGAGAGGGAAGTTGGGGTGTGTTGGGTAGAGAGAGAGGGAAGTTGGGGTGTGTTGGGTAGAGAGAGAGGGAAGTTGGGGTGTGTTGGGTAGAGAGAGAGTTAAGTTGGAGGATGTTGGGTAGAGAGAGAGAGAAGGAAGTTGGGATGTGTTGGGTAGAGATAGGGAAGTTGGGGTGTGTTGGGTAGAGAGAGAGGGAAGTTGGAGGGTGTTGGGTAGAGAGAGAGGGAAGTTGGGGTGTGTTGGGTAGAGAGAGAGAGAAGGAAGTTGGGGTGTGTTGGGTAGAGAGAGAGGGAAGTTGGGGTGTGTTGGGTAGAGAGACAGGGAAGTTGGGGTGTGTTGGGTAGAGAGACAGGGAAGTTGGGGTGTGTTGGGTAGAGAGACAGGGAAGTTGGGGTGTGTTGGGTAGAGAGAGAGTGAAGTTGGAGGGTGTTGGGTAGAGAGAGAGGGAAGTTGGAGGGTGTTGGGTAGAGAGAGAGAGAGGGAAGTTGGGGGGTGTTGGATAGAGAGAGAGGGAAGTTGGGGGTGTTGGGTAGAGAGAGAGAAGTTGGGGGTGTTGGATAGAGAGAGAGGGAAGTTGGGGGTGTTGGGTAGAGAGAGAGAGAGGAAGTTGGGGGTGTTGGGTAGAGAGAGAGGGAAGTTGGGGGTGTTGGGTAGAGAGAGAGGGAAGTTGGGGGGTGTTGGGTAGAGAGAGAGAGAGGGAAGTTGGGGGTGTTGGGTAGAGAGAGAGGGAAGTTGGGGGTGTTGGGTAGAGAGAGAGAGAGGGAAGTTGGGGGTGTTGGATAGAGAGAGAGGGAAGTTGGGGGTGTTGGGTAGAGAGAGAGAGAGGGAAGTTGGGGGGTGTTGGGTAGAGAGAGAGGGAAGTTGGGGGGTGTTGGGTAGAGAGAGAGGGAAGTTGGGGGGTGTTGGGTAGAGCCCAACCGATTAGGCTATATCCGTTCACTGCTGATATAGGTCTTTTACCGATATATCGTATCGAACAATAATTCCACCGATAACCAATATTCAATAAATAGGATGAATAAGGTAATCACATGCTTATCCAAACACTTTTCTAATGATGTCATTATCACAATGTAAGGAATCATCATTTCAAGCATATTTCTTGGACAATAGCTCTTTTGGATGGCAATTTATTAGGGCTGGGAATTGCCAGGGTCCTCGCGGTACGATATTATCGTGATACTTAGGTGCCGATGCGGTATGTATTGCAATTCTCATGATTCTACAGTATATGTATTGTGATGGGGGAAAAATCAATACAGTTACATATATATTATGTTTGACGATATATCGTATTGTATCATATCGTTTTGAAAATATTGCAATATTATTTTTGTGCTAGTTTGCTGTACCTGCCCCAAAACTCCAGTATTTCTCCTTCATAGCTTGTTCTCTATCTTCTTTTTAAACAGGGAGCCAATTTGTTTCCAGCGGTTTTATTCCCATGGCTAATCAAAACTAGTTTTCTCATGGCTCTCTCTTGTCCATCTGCAGCAGCAACACAAATAAAGCCTTTTGTATATTAACACTCACACTTAATTCTTTTCCCTCTTACTAGCTAGCTCTAATAGCTACTTTTTTTAATGTACTTACTATGACTGTGATCTTAAAATGAATGCACTAACTGTAAGTCGCTCTGGATAAGAGTTTCTGCTTAATGACTAATGACTAAAATGTAAATGTAAAAGATGGAGAACAAGCTATGAATTAAAAATACTGACAAGTTTTTCCCCCCATCACTACAATTTATGAGAACAGTGTGGGAAAATGACACTTTGTTATCAGAAGATACAGTGCCTTGCGAAAGTATTCGGCTCCCTTGAACTTTGCGACCTTTTGCCACATTTCAGGCTTCAAACATAAAGATATAAAACTGTATTTTTTTGTGAAGAATCAACAACAAGTGGGACACAATCATGAAGTGGAATGACATTTATTGGATATTTCAAACCTTTTTAACAAATCAAAAACTGAAAGATTGGGCGTGCAAAATTATTCAGCCCCCTTAAGTTAATACTTTGTAGCGCCACCTTTTGCTGCGATTACAGCTGTAAGTCGCTTGGGGTATGTCTCTATCAGTTTTGCACATCGAGAGACTGACATTTTTGGTAAGTTTTGCTCGCCAAAAAATCGGAATCAGTATCGGACCCAAAAAAACATATCGGTTGGGCTCTAGTGTTGGGTTTTTAAATGATAGTATTAGTGACTGAAAATCATAACAGATATGGAGGCAGCAGTAGGGGGACGCTGTCCTCAAATTGTCCCTGCTATCCGTGATCTGACATCACCCCATTGAAGTTGACATTTAAAATAGTTAAGGTTATGGTTAAGTAAGGGTTATGATTAAGGTTAGGATAAGGGGGTTAGGGTTTAGGTTAAGGACGTCCCAAGGATCCAGAATAGTACTAACCATCCTCAAACTGAAGTCAGGGGGTGAGGTCACTGTAGCGTGAAAGAGACTGTCAAATAAGTGCCCTGCTGCTCCACTATGTGTATACTGTACATAGGGGATTAGTGGATATATCACTAACACACTCACAAAACATGTGAACATATACCAGTACCCTACAAACATATTTCATATATATATAGATAGAGTGGCAGAGTAGTTGAGTAAGCCTAAGTAATGAGACATTTCTGCGCTGGTGTTGTTGTAAGAGAGTGATACATCTTGTGTTTGCAGTTTTTTTTCCATGGACGGGAAGAGAGCCAATGAGAGGGTTAGGTATGAAATTCATCTTGTTGGTGTGACAGTTCTATCGCTATTATCGCCTATGAATCTGTTTCAGCTTGTAAGAGAAGAGAAGAAGGAGGGAGGGATAGAATGCACTCGGGCCACGTCATGTGATTTTTGTTTGTATCATTTTCTATAGAGTTTCAGAACGGTTCCATGTTTCTTAACGTCCCATGGGCTGTTAGCAGATTTTTCCAAACCTTTTGAACTCTCTTTTCTTTGGCCCGGCTCAGCCAGCATACTTTCCCTCGTCTTTTTCTCTCTCTCTCTCTTTGGAAGGTGCTCCGGTCCAAGTGTGTGACGTGTTAGTGGAGTTACAGCCTGTGTTTCGCAGTGGTGATTTAAGTACTTGCGGACGAATGGAGGAGAGGATGTTTACTTGACCTGTCAATGGGACTACAGGGCTGAAGTTGTAAACACGTTGAACTGCTGGTATTTATTTAGGCTTGACGCTGTGTGCTTTGTCCTCACAGGGTGGCACAACGGACAGAGAGAACAGCGGGAGAGCGTAGTGTGAGGGTGTGTATGTGTGTTTGGAAGAGAGAAACAGACTGACAGAAACAGAGACAGCATGTAGTGTGTGTGAAGGAGAGAGTAACCGTAACCTGGATCTATTGCACATGGACAGAGGGAGGTAGATGAGCCACTAGAACACCTAGGGAGTCTCCCTGATGTGGAGGGAGGACCACTGACGCCAGAGAAGACCAGAGAGGGAGATCAACAACACTAAGCTAGGCCAGGATGAGGTACCGAGGCAGGGTAAGATCCTTATCCCTTCTCTACATGCAGCTCGTAACATGTCTTAGGTGTGTGTGTGTGTGTGTGTGTGTGTGTGTGTGTGTGTGTGTGTGTGTGTGTGTGTGTGTGTGTGTGTGTGTGTGTGTGTGTGTGTGTGTGTGTGTGTGTGTGTGTGTGTGTGTGTGTGTGTGTGTGGCGGACATTTCGTCAGTCCCCACAAGCAAAAAAGTGGGGACATTTCGTCAGTCCCCACAAGGGAAAAAGGCTATTTTAGGGTTAAGTTTAGAATAAGGGTTAGGTTGGGGCTCACGGGTGGCGCAGCGGTCTAAGGCGCTGCATCTCAGTGCAGGCGTCACTACAGGCTCCCTGGTTTAAGTCCAGGCTGTATCAGAATCGAACGCGATTGGGAGTCCCATAGGGCGGCGCACAATTGGCCCAGTGTCATCCGGGTTTGGTCGGTGTAGGCCGTCATTGTAAATAAGAATTTGTTCTTAACTGACTTGCCTAGTTAAATAAAACAAAACAAAACAAATAAATGGGCTTAAGGGTTAATGCTAGAGATCAAAACAAACTTTATTTGTCACATGCGCCGAATACAACAAGTGTAGACTTTACCGTGAAGTGCAGTTCAAGAAGAGTTAGGTTTAGGGTTAGGGTAATATATCATTTTGAATGGGAATCATTTTTTTGGTCCCCACAAGGATTGTAAAACCAACATTTGGACTATAGTTCTCCCACCATTACTATGAGTCATTACATTGCCTGGGACTGGCACTAGCCTCTCCTGGGATATACTGTAGCTGGTGGCTGGTATTTTTCCACTCTGTCCAGTGCTAGCACATCCATGCTGGAGCGACAGCTGTGGAGCTGGTGTGTGTCCACCCATAGTAGGTATGTCTGGGGACGGAGCAGAGGGGCGCCTTATAAGGAAGAGACTGAGGGGAATCAGCCCAGCACCCCTGCCTTAAGGGGCCCAGAGCCAAGTCCTGCTGAAGCCTCCCTGCTGCCTCTCATAGATGTACCACTCACAACCCTCTTGGCTCCATAGGACTACATAACCCTCAACCCTCACCTAGTTGTTGTGTGTATGTACTGACATGTACAGTATGTGTAACTGATAGATGCACACACACACACACACTACATGTTAATGTTTTTAAATGTATGTCAATTGTAAAGTATTTTCTCTGTAATGTATGTGTCGGACCCCAGTAAGACTAGCTGTCGCTGTTGGCGTCGGCTAATGTGGATACTAATAAATCAAATTAAAATAGGACTACAACACCCACAAGACTCTCTACTCCATAAGACTAAAACACTCACATCCCTCACTACTACGGGTGCGTTCGTAAATTCTCGCTGGAGTGCCAGAGCGCCCTAAGAGTATGCTCTGGGCATTCGTAAATTCAGAGCGTTGTCAGATTGTGCGTTCGTAAATTCAGACTGTTTCGCACTCTGAGCATTCAGAGCGCGCACTGGAAGCTCTGGCCAAGGAGTAGGGTTGATCCGAGCGTTCTGACCTCACAGCGGCAGTCAAGCACTCAAATTAACTGGCTAAAGTTAGCGAAATGGCTAGCTACTTCCAGACATAAATGACAGAACAACTCACTTTGTCCATTTTATTTGCCCTAGCAGAGCTATTTAGGCTGTTTTCATGTCATCCAGAGGGTTTGTGACTAACTGTGCTGCTGGAGACAATTTAATTACGCTTTTTTGCCAACGTTTAATGATACCGGCCATATTCAATGGGTGTTGAGCGTTCGTAAATTCATCAGTTATACAAACGCACCCTCCATAGTACAGTATTGCAGCAACAACAGCCCTCACCGCTCTATTGGACTACAACTTCCACAGTCCTCATTGCTTTTCAAGAAGACTCCTTTCACAGCCCTCACTGCTCCATAGGATTGCAACACACAAAACTACAACACCAACGACTACAACACCTACAGTTTAATCTTAGTAAAAATTTAATTTTGTAGGTCAGTTAGGATCACCACTTTATCTTAAGAATGGGAAATGTCAGAATAATAGTAGAGAATTATTTATTTACACTTTTATTTCTTTCATCACATTCCCAGTGGGTCAGAAGTTTACATACACTCAATTAGTATTTGGTGGCATTGCCTTCAAATTGTTTAACTTGGGTCAAACGTTTCGGGTAGCCTTCCACAAGCATCCCACAATAAGTTGGGTGAATTTTGGCCCATTTCCTCCTGACAAAGCTGGTGTAAATGAGTCAGGTTTTGTAGGCCTCCTTGCTCGCACACGCTTTTTCAGTTCTGCCCACAAATATTCTATGGGATTGAGGTCAGGGCTTTGTGATGGCCATTCCAATATCCTGACTTTGTTGTCCTTAAGCCATTTTGCCACAACTTTGGAAGTGTGCTTGGGGTCATTGTCCATTTGGAAGACCCATTTGTGACCAAGCTTTAACTTCCTGACTGATGTCTTGAGATATTGCTTCAATATATCCACATAATTTTCCTTCCTCATGTGGCCATCTATTTTGTGAAGTGCACCAGTCCCTCCTGCAGCAAAGCTCCCCCACAATAAGATGCTGCCACCCCCGTGCTTCAAGGTTGGGATGGTGTTCTTCGGCTTGCAAGCCTCCCCCTTTTTCCTCCAAACATAATGATGGTCATTATGGCCAAACAATTTTTGTTTCTTTAGACGAGAGGACGTTTCTCCAAAAGGTACGATCTTTGTCTTCATGTGCAGTTGCAAACCGTAGTCTGGCTTTTTTTATGGTGGTTTTGGAGCAGTGGCTTCTTCCTTGCTGAGCGGCCTTTCAGGTTATGTCAATATAGGACTTGTTTTACTGTGGATATAGATACTTTTGTACTTGTTTCCTCCAGCATCTTCACAAGAACCTTTGCTGTTGTTCTGGGAATGATTTGCACTTTTCTCACCAAAGTATGTGTAACGGATGTGAAACGGCTAGCTTAGTTAGCGGTGTGCGCTAAATAGCGTTTCAATCGGTTACGTCACTTGCTCTGAGACCTTGAAGTAGTAGTTCCCCTTGCTCTGCAAGGGCCGTGGCTTTTGTGGAGCGATGGGTAACGATGCTTCGAGGGTGACTGTTGTTGATGTGTGCAGAAGGTCCCTGGTTCGCGCCCGGGTATGGGCGAGGGGGCGGTTTAAAATTGTACTGTTACATTGATGCTGTTGACCCGGATTACTGGTTGCTGCGGAAAAAGGAGAAAGGTCAAAAGGGGGGTGAGTGTAACGGATGTGGAACGGCTAGCTTAGTTAGCGGTGTGCGCTAAATAGCGTTTCAATCGGTTACGTCACTTGCTCTGAGACCTTGAAGTAGTAGTTCCCCTTGCTCTGCAAGGACCGCGGCTTTTGTGGAGCGATGGGTAACGATGCTTCGTGGGTGACTGTTGTTGATGTGTGCAGAAGGTCCCTGGTTCGCGCCCGGGTATGGGCGAGGGGACGGTTTAAAATTATACTGTTACATATGTTCATCTCTAGGAGACAGAATGCGTCTCCTTCCTGAGCGGTATGACGGCTGCATGGTCCCATGGTGTTTATATTTGCGTACTATTGTTTGTACAGATGAACGTGGTACCTTCAGGTGTTCGGAAATTGCTCTCAAGGATGAACCAGACTTGTGGAGGTCTACAATTTTTTTTCTGAGGTCTTGGCTGATTTCTTTTGATTTTCTCATGATGTGTAGCAAAGAGGCACTGAGTTTGAAGATAGGCCTTGAAATACATCCACAGGTACACCTCCAATTGACTCAAATGATGTCAATTGGCCTAACAGACGCTTCTAAAGCCATGATGTCATTTTCGGGAATTTTCCAACTGTTTAAAGGCACAGTCGACTTAGTGTATGTAAACTTCTGACCCACTGGAATTGTGATACAGTGAATTATAAGTTAAATAATCTCTCTGTAAACAATTGTTGGAAAAATTACTTAACAAAACTATAGTTTGTTAACAAGAAATTTGTGGAGTCGTTAAAAAACGAGTTTTAATGACTCCAACCTAAGGGTATGTAAACGTCCCACTTCAACTATACATCCTCACAGGTCCATCAAACTTCATTACCTACAGGGCCGATGGATACTCTACACAGAGTCTTGTGATTTTCTTATATTATATAGAACACTCATCTCTTCTAAGGGCCACAGGACCCTGTTCACGGGGCCACAGTAACTAGGCCTATACTACTTGAGAGTCCACTCACAACCCAACCTCTTAAGGATCGGACCCTTTTTTTCAGTTTTCGCCTAAAATGACGTACCCAACTCCAACTGCCTGTAGCTCAGGACCGGAAGCAAGGATATGCATATTATTGATGCCATTTCAAAGGGAACACTTTGAAGTTTGTGGAAATGTGAAATTAATGTAGAAGAATATAACACATTTAGATCTGGTAAAAGATCATTTTTTTGTCCCAACATCATTTTAATGCAAGAGAACATAACGTAACTATTCCAGGTTAGCCACAATTTAGATTTTGGCTACTAGATGGCAGCAGTGTATTTGCAAAGTTTTAGACTGATTCAATGAACCATTGAATTTCTCTTCAAAATGTTCTATCAAGACTGCCTAAATGTTTCTAATTGGTTTATTAATACATTTTCGAGTTCATAGCTGTGCACTCTCCTCAAACAATAACATGGTATTCTTTCACTGTAATAGCTACAGTAAATTGGACAATGTATTTAGGTTTAACAAAAATGTGAGCTTTCTGCCCATTTCAGATAATTCTATGTCCTCAGAAATATTGTTGTTACTTCAAACCTCATGCTAATCACATTAGCCTAAATTAGATTAAACGTCCCGTGGGGGGAGGGGGGGGGGGGGGGTCACCGATCCCGTAGAGGATGAGGCAGCATTTTAGAGAAACACACAAACAGCCAAACACACAAAAGACACATTCAGTGGAGATCCTTGAAGACCTGACCCTAAGCCTGACTCTAAAATACCTTCAGGAAAATCACTATACGTGCGTGTGTGTGTGTGTGTGTGTGTGCATGAGGGGATTCCTCTGTGTGTTTTACTTTCTGCAGGAAGGCCACCTGCAAGAACAATACTCTGAGGTGGAGGGGGGCTGGGTAGGAGTGTAGAGTGGAAGTGTCTCCTGGCTTTCCCCTGCTCATAGTTCTTGGCTTCACTCCACTGTTGTCCTTGTGTTGTTTCAAGGATTTTCCACCATTAAGCGTTCAGAGATAACGACCAGTTAGTGACATTAACCAACCCCTAACGACACCCCTGAGAGGACTGTGTGTTCCCAAAGCCCCTGGCCCCATTGTTCCTCTCCCAGTGTGCCTTTGTGTGTGTGTGTGTGTGTGTGTGTGTGTGTGTGTGTGTGTGTGTGTGTGTGTGTGTGTGTGTGTGTGTGTGTGTGTGTGTGTGTGTGTGTGTGTGTGTGTGTGTGTGTGTGTGTGTGTGTGTGTGTGTGTGTGTGTGTGTGTGTGTGTGTGTGTGTGTGTGTGTGTTAGGGGGCTTGCTTACGCACTTCAAATTATTACACCTGACACAGTGAGTGATCAAACAGACTAGAGGGTGATTGGTTGTAGTGGAACGGTCGTGGAATGCAGGATGTAACCTAGACATTTCTGTTCTGTACTGGTGGATAATAGTAGTCGTAACTGGATAATGCACACACCAATTCACGGTAGGTATATTTTTTGTGTCTGTTCTCTTCTGATATTTTCAGATTAACATGTCGGTGAACTTCTCTGGGTATTATTTCCCTATCTGTGCTCCGTTTGTCATCAGAATACCAGGGTTTACATGTACACACACCTTTTTAGCAGCATTGGTCAGAACCTGACTGGCGCTAAAGCCTGTATTTACTGTATATACATCCCAATATGCTATCTCACAATCACACAATAGAGGATCTTAGAGACACTGTTTATATTAAGGATTATTGAAATGGCTTCATTGTTTGATTTATGTTCTGCATGTCTGAACGTCCTGTGTGTGCTTTACTCTGGTTGATATGGTTGTTCCTGACAAGCTTCTTGTGGATGTGTTTATTTGTAGTGCTGTGGTGTTGTCAGTAAACGCCCAATCCCAACTCGACCCTCTGCCCTACCCTCCATGACCGGGAGCCCCAAAAGGCGGTGCACAATTTGGCCAGCACCATCCGGGTTAGGGGAGGGTTTAGCCGGCGGGGCTTTTCATGGCTTATCTATCTCTAATAACTCCTTGTGGCAGGCCGTGCGCCTGCAAGCTGACCTCTGTCGTCAGTCGGACGGTGGTTTCTCCGACACATTGGTTCTGCTGACTTCTGGGTTAAAGCTGCAATATGTCACAAAATCTGACAGAATTCACATAGAAATGTGAGTTAGAGATATGCCATTCTCATTGAACGCAAGTCTAAGAAGCGGTAGACCTGTTCTATGTGCTTTATTTCTATGCTTCCCATGCTTAAGTCTCATTTTTGCGTCTTTTACTTTAGGTTTTGTACACCAGCTTCAAACAGCTGAAAATACAATATTCTTGGTTATTGAAAATATATTTCACAGCGGTTTAGATGGTAAAAAGAAAAAAAATTCAGGTCTAGTTGAAGTGCATAGTGGTGGGTTTCAATTTGGATAAAAGCGTCTGCTAAATTGCATTTATTATTATTATTATTATTATTATATTATTTGGGATTGTATGTATGTGGGAAAGAGTGGCAGGCAATGATGTCTCCCCCTTCTATCCCCCTCCCTTTCTCTCTCTCTATAGGAGGTGGGAGGTGAGGGCAGAGTTCATAGAGTTATGGAGAGTACTCTGACAGCCCGGGACAGGGTGGGGGTGCAGGACTTTGTGCTGTTGGAGAATTACACTAGCGAGGCGGCCTTCATTGAGAACCTGCGTCGACGCTTTGGAGAGAAACTCATCTATGTAAAGAATCATATCATATAGGCTATATGGAAATCTTATCATAAAAATGACTCTGCATACAGATGTAGGATCTCAATTGGATCACTCTTTAGTTGCTGAGAATTTCCCTGCATAGCAGGAATGCAAACTTGTAGTGGATTCAAGGTTTAAAAAGGCATCTAAAGTTTGTATTGTCCACTTGATTTGCCTTGTACACTACAAGAAATGTCCAATAATTATAATTCACATTTCCTGTTGCTGCAGGATAGTTTTCTGGCTGAAATGAAGATCCTACATCTGTAGCTTTAACATAATGTTTGACCTGATTTGCGTTGTACCCTACAAAAAAATGTCCAATAATTATAATCCACAGAAAAATTCACATTTCCTGTTGCTGCATGATAATTTCCCTGCTGTAGCAATCCGTCTGGAATGAAGATCTTACATCTGTAGCTTTAACATAATGTTTGCTATTGGTAGATTTTTTTATATCAGTGTTTTTGTGGGTTTTGTATTAGAGGGGTTGGTGACTGCAGTGTGCGGGTCTTGTCTCCCTGTCAGACCTACATAGGGTCAGTGTTGGTATCAGTGAACCCATACAAGGACCTGGAGATCTACTCCAAGGCGCACATGGAGCGCTATCGAGGGGTCAGCTTCTACGAGATATCACCCCACATGTAAGTCACCCTCTGACCCCTAATTAGCCACAATTTAGATTTTGGCCACTAGATGGCACCATTGTGTGTGCAAAGTTTTAGACTGATTCAATGAACCATTGCAATTCTGTTCAAAATGTTCTATCAAGACTGCCCAAATGTGCCTAATTGGTTTATTAATACATTTTCGAGTTCATAACTGTGCTCTCTCCTCAAACAATAGCATGGTATTCTTTCACTGTAATAGCTACTGTAAATTGGACAGTGTAGTTAGATTTAACAAAAAATTAAGCTTTCTGCCCATTTCAGATACTTTTATGTCCTCAGAAATGTTTTTGTTACTTCCAACCCGCTAATCACATTAGCCTACATTAGCTTAACCATCCTGTGGGGTGGGGGACACCAATCCCATTGAGGTTAACCTTTCTCTGACCCAGCAGGACTAGAATGAGTGTGTGTATATCTGAATGTGCTTACATTTACAATATGTAGTCTATGTTTACTATCAGATGGTGATCCACTGTATGTGAATACACCAGTATGAGCCCAATCACTAGCTGACATCATGTTTGTATCCCACCCCTCTGTTTCTCTGTCCTGTAGCTATGCGGTGTCAGACAACACATACCGAGCCATGCGGACTGAGAGGAGGGACCAGTGTATCCTGATCTCTGGGGAAAGCGGAGCAGGGAAGACCGAGGCCTCTAAGAAGATCCTCCAGTACTATGCCACTACCTGCCCTGTCACTGACCACATGAGCACGATCCGGGACAGGCTGCTGCAGTCCAACCCTGTTCTTGAGGTACACACCCCGCCCACTCCCAAGGATTTCTTCCTAGGAGCACCTCTATAGGCTCTGGAGGAGGAAGGACATTTATAGCAGGGGTACTGAGACTGGTGTAACATTAATGAGATAAATGAATGGCCCACTACAAAATTATGTTCCTTCAAAGAAGTAACTCTATTAGTAGATGAGGGAAAGCATGTTGATCCATTGCATATTTTGAACCAATCTCTGACAAAGCCATAACAATAGATAGGTGCTGCTGTGAACATGCTATTACTGTACTGTTAATGCTTCCTCTCTCTCAGCTGTGTTTGATCTTATCTCTGTTGTTTCCCACACTCACTTCCTCTCTCTCTCTCTCTTTTCCTGGCTCTCTCTCTGCAGGCCTTTGGTAATGCCAAAACATTGCGAAACGACAATTCCAGCCGCTTTGGAAAATACATGGATGTCCAGTTTGACTTCAGGGTAAGCCTGTTTTCCCTTCCTTTAGCTCCTGGATTGAGGGATTTCCCACATATAGGTCTACCATCGCTGACACTCATGCCATACTATCTATACAGCACCCCATTCCGTTAAATCAAATCAAATGTATATATACAGCCCTTCGTACATCAGCTGATATCTCAAAGTGCTGTACAGAAACCCAGCCTAAAACCCCAAACAGCAAGCAATGCAGGTGTAGAAGCACGGTGGCTAGGAAAAACTCCCTAGAAAGGCCAAAACCTAGGAAGAAACCTAGAGAGGAACCAGGCTATGTGGGGTGGCCAGTCCTCTTCTGGCTGTGCCGGGTGGAGATTATAACAGAACATGGCCAAGATGTTCAAATGTTCATAAATGACCAGCATGGTCCAATAATAATAAGGCAGAACAGTTGAAACTGGAGCAGCAGCACGGCCAGGTGGACTGGGGACAGCAAGGAGTCATCATGTCAGGTAGTCTTGAGGCATGGTCCTAGGGCTCAGGTCCTCCGAGAGAGAGAAAGAAAGAGAGAATTAGAGAGAGCACACTTAAATTCACACAGGACACCGAATAGGACAGGAGAAGTACTCCAGATATAACAAACTGACCCTAGCCCCCCGACACATAAACTACTGCAGCATAAATACTGGAGGCTGAGACAGGAGGGGTCAGGAGACACTGTTACCCCATCCGAGGACACCCCCGGACAGGGCCAAACAGGAAGGATATAACCCCACCCACTTTGCCAAAGCACAGCCCCCACACCACAGAGGGATATCTTCAACCACCAACTTACCATCCTGAGACAAGGCTGAGTATAGCCCACAAATATCTCAGCCACGGCACAACCCAAGGAGGGGGCGCCAACCCAGACAGGATGATCACATCAGTGACTCAACCCACTCAGGTGACGCACCCCTCTCAGGGACGGTATGAGAGAGCCCAAGTAATCCAATGACTCAGCCCCTGTAATAATCAATCAACAGATTGTGCGTGACTAATACATGTGACATTCATGGCATACCATACAGCATGCCTTACTATGAATCTAAAACATGATGCAGCTAAAGAAGCTCTAGTAGGACCACACTCAACAGTACCTTGACTGTCCCTGTGCCTAACCTCCCCTAGGGGGCACCCATAGGAGGCCACATCCTCAACTACCTACTGGAGAAGTCTCGTGTGGTGCACCAGAACCACGGAGAGAGGAACTTCCATATCTTCTACCAGCTGCTGGAGGGAGGAGAACAAGACCAGCTCAGCAAGCTGGGCCTGGAGAGAAACGCTCAGAAATACCACTACCTGGTCATGGTGTGTGTGTGTGTGTGTGTGTGTGTGTGTGTGTGTGTGTGTGTGTGTGTGTGTGTGTGTGTGTGTGTGTGTGTGTGTGTGTGTGTGTGTGTGTGTGTGTGTGTGTGTGTGTGTGTGTGTGTGTGTGTGTGTGTGTGTGTGTGCAGTAATTTGAACAGGGATGTCCTGTACCTCTTAGGGTTGCTGTCCCAGGGTGAGCTCCATCAATGACAAGAGTGACTGGAAAACAGTGAGGAAAGCCCTGACTGTCATCGGCTTCCATGAACAGGAGGTGGAGGTCAGAAACACTTTAGTGTACATCAGAGGAGGCTGGTGGGGGAAGCTATGGAAGAACGTGCTCATTATAATGGAATGAATGGAACGATATCAAACATATGGAAACCTCATGTTTGACTCTGTTCCAATTGTTCACACCCAGCTATTACAATGAGCCCGTTCTCCTATAGCTCCTCCCACCAGCCTCCACTGGTGTACATACTGTATGTCACTGCAAATACCCACCCAAAGTTTCACTCTGAAAACAGTGAGAATGTCATGGTTTAAATGTGTCTCTTCTCTCTCCCTGCTAGGATCTGTTGAATATAATCGCAAGTGTCCTTCATCTTGGGAACACTCAGTTTGGAGAAGGGGAGGATGGAGAAACCCAGATCACCACTGAGCCACAGCTCACATATCTGTCCAAGGTTAGAACTTCTAACATGAACTCTACCTCCTCCCACAGACTGACACATTCCCTAGTTCTCCATTTTAAAGGTAGATGTTGATGTTGTCCTGCTTGATCTGCAGCTGTTGGGTGTGGATGGACTAGCACTGAGAGAGGCTCTCACTCATAAGAAACTCACTGCCAAAGGGGAAGAGGTGAGTGTGTATGATGGGATGTTTCACTTCATACAAAACTATGCCTGAAGCCTGCTAATATAATTTTATATAATCTAATTTAATATCCCACTTACCAAGAAGTAATACAGTATGCCACTGATGTGTATGGCATGAATATTTTGATGAATTTGTTTAAAAGAGAGGATACTGATAAAGTACAGCTGAGCCCAGAAATAACACATGAAAGTATTTTATTTCAATGTGTGTGTACGTATGTGTGTGTACTGCGTACTTATGTGTGTGTATGTTCCAGATGATAGGCCCGTTGAGTTTTGAGCAGGCTGTGGCAGCCCGTGATGCCTTGGCCAAAGCGGTTTACGGCCGTGCCTTCACCTGGCTGGTGGCAAAGATCAACCAGTCTCTGGCTTTCAAGGTCTCTCACACACATCAATCATGATAGCTAGCTAGCAAAACAATTCACCAATTATTTCCTCTTAATTATTGCTCTCTCTCTTTGCCAGCTACCGTAATGCTGCTTGCTACCTCCAAAACTGAGTGGATTGTGTTCTATTTATAGGATGAAGTGTACAACAGCAGTAAGGGCTCATCATCAGTCATAGGACTGCTGGATATCTACGGCTTTGAGGTCTTCCAACACAATAGGTACCTGAAAACATTCTAGCTGTTAACTTACTGTGTGTGTGTGTGTGTGTGTGTGTGTGTGTGTGTGTGTGTGTGTGTGTGTGTGTGTGTGTGTGTGTGTGTGTGTGTGTGTGTGTGTGTGTGTGTGTGTGTGTGTGTGTGTGTGTGTGTGCGTGTGTGCGTGTGTGCGTGTGTGTGTGAGCCATTTGTTTGTACAGTCAACCCAATTCTGATATTATTTCCTCTAATATTGGTCTTTTGACCAATCACATCAGATCTTTTTCACATCAGATCTGATTGGTCAAAAGACCAATTTGTGAAACAAAGATCCGAATTAGGCTGCCTAATTAACATATTGTAGCACAGTTGTTTTGTGCCATCTTTCTAAACCTAACCATCTCCCTGTAGTTTTGAGCAGTTCTGCATCAACTACTGCAATGAGAAGCTGCAGCAGCTGTTCATCAAGCTCACCCTCAAGTCTGAGCAGGAGGAATACGAAGCAGAGGGCATCACTGTGAGTCTGTGTACTCAGAGAAAAATACAAAACAAGAATAGAGGTACACTAGTGATGAGGTTGTAGTTCATTAAATGCAACTGTGTATTTCAGTGGGAGCCGGTGAAGTACTTTGACAACAAGATCATCTGTGACCTGGTGGAGGAGAAACACAAAGGCTTTATCTCCATCCTGGTGAGAATGACTGGCGTTCCCTTCAGTTTAGTAGTTTATCTGACTCTCTTTAGTCTTTCTCCTCTCTCTGGTATCTCTCTCCCTCTCTCTATTTGAATGTTAACATGTAAATGTGAAATGTGTTGTAGGATGAGGAGTGTTTGAGGCCAGGGGAGCCCAGTGATATCTCCTTCCTGGAGAAGCTTGAGGACACTTTGGGAGGCCATGCCCATTTTGTCACGTGAGTCCAATCTTTCTCTTACACACACACACATGTCATATTTTGTTTGTGTATTTGCACCATCACCCAAAATGTATTTGTGTGTATATTTGTGGCTCTGTATCTAAGATATGAGTTGTCTCTGTCTGTCAGTCACAAATTGGCGAATGGGAAGACACGCAAGGCGGTGGGCAGGGAGGAGTTCAGACTGATTCATTATGCTGGAGAGGTCAACTACACTGTCAATGGTGAGCTAGCTAATCAATCAGTCAATAGTAGAACTGCTGGTTCCGTGTCAGAGGAATGCATTGAAACGCATTGTGTGGCTTTCTTTTGCAAATGACTATAAATTTACTGACTTATTTCCTAAAACTTGTCAATACTAAACATCATATAAAGGTGTGGGACATTCATTGTGTGACCAGAAATAACTAACAGGTCTATTTCACTTCAGCAACTAGAATATGTCCATCCACAATTCAACTGTGGGAACATGGCGGTTTTCAACACCAGACTACAGAAAGAGCTGGCCGCTACTATACGAGAGATTGTTTGTGTGGAAATTACCTCTGCCCTTGACATACAATTAAAACCAGTAAATGAATCATTGGCAGTGCTCACTGCTGAAGTGGAGACCTTTTCAACTAAAGTGAAAAGTCTGGAGAAGACAGCCAATGCGACAGAGGTACGACTCATGACCTGCAAAAAGAGCGAGCTAAGTTGAAATGGATAATCAAACTCTTAAAAGAGAAAACGGAATCCCTCAAAAATGTACGGGTCACTGGACTTGTAACTGGTGTGGAAGCGGGCAACTTTTTTAATGAGCAGTCTTTCTATGAAGTGTTTGGGTAGGAGAAGCTGGGTCCCATGCCGCTGATAAACATTGCGCACGCACTGAACATTCACAAAAGTTCATTTGGAAGGGATGTGAATACAGCACTAATTTTCCTTTTATAAAAAAAGGTACGGACTCCACTCAGTGTGCTCAATATCGCCCTCTAGTTTTGATAAACTATTTTCCAAAAATTCTGTCGTCCTGTTTCAAAACTTACTTACCCAAATTGGTACATCCAGACAAAAGCCAGTTTATTAAAAAACAAGATAACCTACATGCTTCATCAGAAACCAATGGGAGGGGGAGACTTTTTTGTTTATTTTCCTTGCAGACAAAATTTTACCAAACTGTTGATACTGTTCTTTATCTTTATATTAATTTCTGATGTGTTTTTTATCTTCTTTCGAATGTCATGATAACTGAATATATGAATATATCTGAATGAATATGAGTTTGAATGCTATACCTGTACCTGTAAACCCCCCCCCTTCTGAAAAAGTGAAACAAACTAAATAAAAGGTTGGTCACAGAAATATTTGGAGTATAACTGCAATAAATAATTGACTGATTTCAACCACACACTCTCTCTGTATTGTTTTATGTTCCTCTGCATCACAGGGTTTCTGGACAAAAACACCGACCTGCTCTACAGAAACCTGAAAGAGGTGAGGCTGGAGTAACAATAGAGAAATGAGAACACAGACCACACTCACCACACTCATGAACTCTCTCAGAACTCCTTCACACTGTTTATGTGTGTACACTACAGTAGGTATATGCAGTATAGTGTCCATAGGTGTGGTGTGTTTATATGGTTCCGTGTTGTGCTTTCTCTGTTCAGGTCATATGCCAGTCAGATAACCAAATCCTGAGTCAGTGCTTCCACAGAGAGGAGGTGACGACCCAGAAACGCCCAGAGACGGTGAGATACACGCACACAGACATACACAGACAAATATACTCTCACAGCCGACTAAACTCAACTCCGTGATTTACATTGGAGTTGAGCAGCGACTAGTGTGGGCGGACTGGATTTCGGCACCCAAATAATTATTTTACACAACAAAAGAATAGCACACATTTACACGGGACAATGTCATGTGTAAATGCAGGCTTTTCTTTGGGTGCTGAAAGTTGAGTTTAGTCAGCAAACACGCACACAAATACACACAGTTTGATATCGCACCTCACTGCTGCCCTCTGCAGGCTGCCACTCAGTTTAAGAACAGCCTGGCCAAACTGATAGAGATCCTGATGTCTAAGGAGCCATCCTATGTGCGCTGTATCAAACCCAACGATGCCAAGCAGTCAGGTAATCGTACACAGTAAAATCAGTCAATCAGTCAATCAGTAAATCAGTCAATCAATCAATCAGACAATGTAATATTCTTTCTCAACAGGGAGGTTTGATGAGGCTCTGGTCAGACACCAGGTCAAATATCTGGGTCTGATGGAGAACCTGAGAGTCAGGAGAGCTGGCTTTGCCTACCGCCGGCGCTACGAAGCCTTCCTACAGAGGTATGTTTGTTTGTATACAGTGCATTCTGAATGTATTTAGACCCCTTTTTCCACATTTTGTTACGTTTCAGCCTTATTCTAAGTATTCAGACCCTTTACTCAGTACTTCGTTGAAGCACCTTTGGCAGCGATTACAGCCTTGAGTCTTCTTGGGTATGATGCTACAAGCTTGATGTTTGGGGAGTTCCTCTCATGCTCTGTCAGGTTGGATGGGGAGCGTCGCTGCACAGCTATTTTCAGGTTTCTCCAGAGATGTTCAATTGGGTTCAAGTCCCGGCTCTGGCTGGGCCACTCAAGGACATTCAGAGACTTGTTCCGAAGCCACTCATGCATTGTCTTGGCTGTGTGCTTAGGGTCATTGTCCTGTTGGAACGGCCCCAGTCTGAGGTCCTGAGCCCTCTGGAGCAGGTTTTCATCAAGGATGTCTCTGTACTTTGCTTTGTTCATCTTTCCCTTGATCTTGACTAGTCTCCCAGTCCTTGCTGCTGAAAAACATCCCAACAGCATGATGATGCTGCCACCACGTTGCTTCACCATAATGATGGTGCCAGGTTTCCTCCAGACGTGATGCTTGGCATTCAGGCCAAAGAGTTTAATCATGGTTTCATCAGACCAGAGAATCTTGGTTGGCCACCTCCCTGACCAAGGCCCTTCTCCCCCGATTGCTCAGTTAGGCCCGAGCGGCCAGCTCTCGGAAGAGTCTTGTGGTTCCGAACTTCTTCCATTTAAGATTGATGGAGGCCACTGTGTTCTTGGGGACCTTCAATGCTGCGGAAATGTTTGGTACCCTTCCCCAGATCTGTGCCTCGACACAATCCTGTCTCAGAGCTCTACGGGAATTAATTTGACCTCATGGCTTGGTTTTTTCTCTGACATGCACTGTCAACTGTGGGACCTTATATGTACAGATGTGTGCCTTTCCAAATCATGTCCAATAAATTGAATTTACTCCAATCAAGTTGTAGAAACATCTCAAGGATGATCAATGGAAACAGGATGCGCCTGAGCTCAATTTAGAGTCTCATGGCAAAAGGCCTCAATACTTATGTAAATACGTTTTTTCAATGTTTTTATGGTTTTATAAATTTGCAAAAATGTCTAAAAAACTGTTTTCGCTTTGTCATTATGGGGTATTGTGTGAGGAAAATAGTTTTTAAAATCAATTTTAGAATAAGGCTGTAACGTAACAAAATGTGGAAAAGGGGAAGGGGTCTGAATATTTTCTGAATGCACTGTATTATGTGACTATTTACACGTTTCTATAACCACAGTTTCTATATTAACCACATACATTTATTTAACCACAGGTACAAGTCTCTGTGTCCCGGGACGTGGCCTAACTGGCAGGGCAGACTGGCTGATGGAGTTGCCACTCTGGTCCAACACCTGGGCTATAAACCAGAGGAATACAAATTGGGAAAGTATGTACACACAGGGAGGGAGGGGGAGAGGGGGAGGGAGGGAGAACAGAAAGTAAGGGGACTTCCATTTGCCTTAGTCATGTTATGAGGAGAAACATGAGACGGCATGTTGTTGATGTGTAATTCCCTATATCTTTGCAGGACCAAGATCTTCATCCGTTTCCCAAAGACTCTGTTCACCACTGAAGATGCCTTGGAGGCCAGGAGGCCCGCCATCGGTAAGACTATACAGCAGGGAGGACGATGACAAGACTGTTTAGTTTGGGGGGAATTCATGTATTGAAGAAAATAACATGATTAACAGCAGAGCAGCAGTAGAAAACAGTGAACTGCCCTTGGCAGAAGTATGAGGATGTATAATACACTAACCAAATGTAATAAGGATGTAATTGATATAGTCTGTTCTGTGGTCCACCATCTTGTCTCCTCTGTTCCTGTGCTCTGTTCTAGCTCTCACACTACAGACCTCATGGAGGGGCTACAGAGAGAGGGCCAAGTACCACCGCATCAGAAACGCAGGTGAGGGATCAAACAGCTCACACTCTTACTTGCTTCTCAGTTACTGCTTCCTCAAGCAATTACTCTGCAGCCACTTTCTGCTGAATGAAGTAAGGCAGAGAATATGATTTAGTTTGTTCTTCTGAGCTCTGCACAGTTGTAGCTTGTTGGGAAGTTCCTGGGATATGACTGATTTGTTTTCTCTCTGTATAGTGCTAGTGATCCAGTCTGCCTGGAGAGGGATGAAATCCCGCCGTAAGGCAAGGCGCCGCAGACACACTGCTGAAATCATACGCAAGTTCATCAAGGGCTTCATCTACCGCCACTATGAGCGCTGTCCAGAGAATGAGTACTTCCTGGACCATCAGCGTTTCTCTTTCCTGATGACGCTGGTTAGGAACCCGCCCAAGAGTGTCCTGGACAAGAGCTGGCCCGTCCCCCCACCTAGCCTCACTGAGGTACTGCAGCCCCACAGTACACATACACGCACACACACACACTGAAGGAAATGTAGCATCAGCTAAGGTGTGATGGTGCAATGCGTCTGACTGTTGTACATACAATGTGTCAATGTTTTATTTGTATCTGTCCCTATGTCTGTGTAGGCGTCAGAGCACCTGTGCAGGCTGTGTATGCAGAACATGATGCGGGCCTACTGCAGGAGGATCCAGCCAGAGTGGAAGAAACAGGTAGGCTGCTCTACTGTCTGTTACTGTCACTCACCTGACAGGAACACATAGAAAGGTTATTTCTGTCCACTTTCTATTCATTTTATTCTCTCTTACACACACACACACACTCTCCCTCTCTGTCTCCCTACTCCATTCCTCCTCCCCTTTTCTCCTTCTGTCTCTTTCTCCAACTCCACATGTATCTCTTCTGTGTCTCTATAGATGGAGCAGAAGGTGGTAGCCAGTCAGATCTTCCAGGACCAGAAGGACAGCTATCCCCAGAGTGTCCCCAAGCTGTTTGTGGCCTCCAGACTAGGTAGGGCACACACACTCACTGACACACTTGGTACACACCTCAGGCGGCTGGTTGCACCTTAATTGGGGAGGACGGGTTCATAGTCATGGCTGCAACGGAATGAATGAAATGGTATCCAGCACATCAAACACGTGTTTGATACCATTCCATTTGCTCCATTCCAGCCATTACTATGAGCCGTCCTCCCCTTAGCAGCCTCCTGTGGTACACACACTTCAAAATTTCACAGACTTGACAAACACACCACTGACAGATGCTCTTTCCTGTACACAGACAGTGAGGAGTTCAACCTCAAAGTGATACAGACTCTGGGCAATGACAAAGTGAAGGTGAGTAACATGATGTTGTAGTACTATCCCCCTGTAGTGTTTGTGTCCGTTTGGACTGGAGTCTACCATGACCCGTCTCACCTCTGTCACTCTCTTGTTGTTGGTTGAGTACTTAAATCATGCTAATTGGCTGTTTCCTGTGTACTGTGTCTCTACAAAGTCGTATATTGCTTTGAATCTATATTGATACAGAAACGTTTGTTTTTTATGACAACCCCTCCCTCTCTCTCACTGTCACTCTTCTTTCATTTCTCTCTCCATTCCCGTCTTCTTCTGTCTGTGACAGTATGGAGTTGCGGTGACTAAGTATGATAGGAGGGGTTACAAGGCGCGGCCGCGCCAGCTGCTCCTCACCTCCTCCTTTGCTGTGCTGGTGGCTGAGGCCAAGCTGAAGCAGAGGATCGACTACGCGGCCCTGAGGAGTGAGTTTCTGCTGGGAGTCATAGGGGATTGAGGGACCGGGGGTGGTGGGCCTTAAGGTAGTGGTCATGTGTTTGTAATGTATAACAGAGGTGCGGGTGCCATTCCTCTCTTTCCAGGCATCTCTGTGAGTTCTCTGACTGATGGGTTCATGGTTCTGCACGTGCCCAGTGAGGATAACAAGCAGAAGGTAACAGGATGACCTCATTCTGGTTATTCTATCTAGCAGTTGTCATGGTGACTTACTGCCATGGTGCCATAAAGTACAGTACCTAACCTCTGACCCCTTGTCTGCCCTGTAGAGTGATGTGGTGCTCCAGTGTGATCATGTGATCGAGGTTGTGACCAAGCTGGCCACCATGGCGGACAAGAAGAACAAGGTCAACATCAGCCAGGACAGGTGGGTCTGGCTCATAGAATTAGGAATTAGAATAGGCTCTCTATGGTCGAGCTTCTCTGATCATCTGGACACTGGATAGCTTCATTACCTTTTTCAGATCATTTTTGCCAATCCATTCCAACTGTCTTCCACTGTTTGTGCTAATGACACTCTATTTTCACAATGACTTTCTATTTTATTCCCTCCTCTCTCTCATCCCATCTCACCCCATCACTCCTTTCCTCTCCCTGATCCTCTCCTCCTGTCTGTGTGCAGTATTAAGTTTGCGGTGGCTCGGGGGAAGGAGGGGGTCATTGATTTCACCAGTGGACCAGAGCTGAAGGTAGCCAAAGGCAAGAAAGGACACCTGCTGGTGGTGAGTCAGGAGACGGGAGAGGAGGAAACATATTATTATGAGGACAGTAGGGCTTGAGGAAGGGAGGGTGAGGACTTCTAGATGGAGGACGAGATGAGCTGGGATTGTCAAATGGAAAGCAGTAGAGTATTAAAGATAGCTACCTCTTTCATCTCTATATTCTCACTGGAAGTTTTGACCAATAATCCACATTAGGGACTAACAATGGCCTCGTGTGAATTGACTTGTTTTGCAGACGGCCCCTCAACTCAACCCAAGATGACGACCTCGCTGTAATCCACAGAGAACCAATCATTCCACAGGATGATTTCCTGCTTTAGCCAATCAGATTATAGCCACACAGAAGTTATTTTTCTCCATTAAATGTGAGACCACAGCCATACACTGCCTACTACAAGATCATTATGTTCTCCGTTAGCACAATTGAACTTATAAATCTTAATTTAGATAGTTATTGATTTAAAATGACATATTATCATATATAAATGGATTCAGAGGTTTTGCCCGGAATTCATAATACTGTTTATTAACAAAACTCGTATTAAATGAAACAACACATTTTCAATCTTATGCTTCATCTTTATTTTGTAGTCCTTTACAATATATTTGCTCTTGTATGTAAAAATATATATATATATATATATATATTTAGATTTCCATAATAACAAAAATAAACACCATTTTACAAATAAATAAGTAATAAATAAGTAAATAAATAGGCAAAAAGGCATCTTTGGAAAGTACAGTGAAGTGAGGACTGTTGAGAAAGGGGATGTTGGGTAGTGTTTCTCAACACTCTTCCAGCTCTCAGCTGTTAGAGTCAGCGAGAGAGAGAGAGAGAGAGAAAGAAAAGAAGGAAACTCCGGGAGAAACCCAGAGTAGAGTAAGACATACAGTAACACTATGCGTAAACTTGGTTTCAGTCTAACAAAGTCAACCGAGCATCTCACAACAATGAGAAATCATGATCTTAGGGAATACTAGAAATGATAAACCAGGTAGTTTGGCTCCTGGATGCTGATTGGCGGAAAAGCCGTAGTATATCAGACAATATACCATGGGTATGACGCAAAACTACTTGTGTTCTGTTATAATTACGTTGGTAACCAGTTTATAATAGCAATAAGGCACCTCTGGGGTTTGTGGTATATGGGCAATATACCACAGCTAAGGGCTGTATCCAGGCACTCTGGGATGCATCATGCCTAAGAACAGCCCTTATCCTTGGTATATAGGGCCATATACCACACCCCCTCGGGCCTTATTGATTAATTGAACCCTATCATTAATGCAGTTGAAATAACAACAGCAGGTATTGACATCACTTGGCAATATTGAGTCACAGTACTGTATTTCTGTCATAGTAATACTGAATGAAATATATAATTATTATCAACTTATAATAACACTGATTATTATCATCATAATGAATAATACTAATATCATTATTATTGGTGTTATTAGCTGCCTTGTTACTTCTGAAATAAACTGTGTGCATTGACTACATAAAATACTGTTGTGTTATAATTCATAATACTACAATTTGTAAATTCTCACATCCAACATTGTCCCTAGTCCACAAAATAAGTTAAAAGCGACTCTAACCACAACCCGTCACAGGCTTGTGCAGTACTAGTTTGCATTATGAATATGAATCCATGCATACCATGTCTATCTGCCCCTGGGCTAGGTACCTGGAGGACCTCTGTGTTTGGTCTTCAGGAGGATGAAGTCTCTGGCCAGCTTGGTGAGGTAGCGCTCCAGGTCCTTGAGGATGACGTAGCCCTCCAGGCGGCTGGTCCACAGGGACTTTGATGGGGCCTGGTGGCTGGAGGGAGTGCTCACTGCACGGGTCAGGGCAGGGGGAGAGGTGGGGCTTACATTGGAGCTGTTCACACATCTCAACTGTAAAGACCACAGAGAGGTTTATCAGACTGAGCTCATAACATTTCTCCACAGTGTATATACAGTAGCTACTGAGTAGCCATAGTGGGTAGCTACATGAACACCTAATATAGTGCGCAGAGAGAATAAGTATACACTCTGTTCATGTATATGGCGCACATTGTCTGTACCTGAAAGTTGACTTTTGTCATGAGATCCCGCAGGTCTGTCAGAATGTGCTGTATTCTCTCAGGTATGCTGGGTTTTGGCTTGCCCCTGCTCCCCATCCTGTGGGCTGCCCCCTGTCCAACCTCCTCCCTCTCTATCTCCCTTCTTTTCATGTCCAGGTGAGCCCAGAAGGTGTGCAGGTCTCGAGAGGCAGCACTCAGACGCTCCCAGTCCTGTACAGGCCAGATCATAACATTATTCACAATATCACAATCTCCTATTCCATAGTAACTTTTTAAAGCATTAAACCACAGCAGGTTAACAGGTGGTACAGGTCACACACAAACCTTCATCTGAAGCCAGTGGTCGAAGTCTGTGGAGAGGGAGGGTAGGGTCTGCCACTCCAGACTTCTGTCCTCAAACTGCTTGTTATCCAACTGCTCCTCCTTCTGGCAAGACAAATGAAGGTACATTATGATAACAGCCTGTAGCAGGGGAGGATAGCTGTTGTCTCTGGGCACATAGAAGCTCTAGCAGACTAGCCACCAGTAATAGAGGCTAGCAGAGGAGTCAACTCACATATCTCCTGAGCAGCTGCTGTACCCGAGTGTGGGTGCATCTGATGGATTTGAGGGAGTATGAGTAGGACTTGAGTAGGCCTGGAGGGGATGCACAACATGGGTACACACAGCTCAGGGTAAGGAAAAACTGGAGAAACAGAACCTGCCACCAAACAGACATCTGGAAGAGACAGGGACAGGATGAGTGATTGGTAAATTGCAAAATTATGTCAACATTTGTCAATGAATGAAAGTCGGCATGCAGAACAAATATAGCCTTATCTGAATCGATTCTCAATATATGTTGGTAACTTGTGGAACTCTCTTATATGTATTACTTAACAACCACAATACAAATGTTAGATCCATGACAATTTAGCACCAGCCTTCAATTGAAAACTGGAGAATTTACCAAACTCCATATTCATTGCTTTCTAACCGGGGCTCTATTTAATCCATGTCGCTGAGGTTTCAGTGTGATTGAAATGTAAAGGCAATGTTCCCGCGTTAGCAGACTGCATTCACGGTAAAAGCTGCATATTTCGGCTCAATTTGAAATTGCTTTTACATTTCTATTGCATAATCTGTCATGCTTCAACTATACAGATTGACTAGAGCAGCTAGTATCATTATCTCATCACACTAACACATTTAACATTTACATTTACATTTAAGTCATTTAGCAGACGCTCTTATCCAGAGCGACTTACATAGTGTAGGTCAGAGACACAGAGCATAAATATAGACTCTCTCTACTGGAGTCAGGCTGAACTCTCCCCATACACCATACAGGAGTCATACACCAACACTACAACTGCACTGAAACAGTCTCTACACACACTGTCGCCCTACCTACCACGCATAGCAACACACACAAACACGCACAACACATAGTAATTGCAAACAACCCCAGTCAGTCTATGTGAGGCAGAAAAACTGCAGTAACAACCCCAGTCAGTCTATGTGAGGGAGAAAAACTGCAGTAACAACCCCAGTCAGTCTATGTGAGGGAGAAAAACTGCAGTAACAACCCCAGTCAGTCTATGTGAGGGAGAAAAACTGCAGTAACAACCCCAGTCAGTCTATGTGAGGGAGAAAAACTGCAGTAACAACCCCAGTCAGTCTATGTGAGGGAGAAAAACTGCAGTAACAACCCCAGTCAGTCTATGTGAGGGAGAAAAACTGCAGTAACAACCCCAGTCAGTCTATGTGAGGCAGAAAAACTGCAGTAACAACCCCAGTCAGTCTATGTGAGGGAGAAAAACTGCAGTAACAACCCCAGTCAGTCTATGTGAGGGAGAAAAACTGCAGTAACAACTCCAGTCGTAACACAGACTTCTTAGTATCTAAACCAGCCCTATAGAGATAAAGGAGTTTACCACCGGCGGTCCAGCTATGGAACATCTGTACTGCTCAACACTAGCTAGAGTGAGATGGACAGAGACAGAGTAGACTTACCTTGTAGAGATAGCAATCTGTGATTGACACATCCTAGCTGCATCCTTTGATATTTATGTATGTCTTCAGTTTCTGTTGTGGTCTGGAGTTTTTCTCAGCAGCTTGTGTAGCGGTTTCAGCAAATGATTCACAAAACCTGCCCAATTGCCTAAGTGTAGAGGTTAGTTAGCACATAATTACATTTTTTCATTTTTTGCTATCATTTTGAGGTAAATAGGGCCTAATATGATGATTGTTCATTGTTGTAGAATTACTCAATGTTATCATATTTTTATCAAACTCAAACTGTTCTGTAACTTTTTACAGTGTAAATGCAATCTAGCCAAATTAGTCATTATATATGATATTCTGCTGAGTTCAGTAATGAAACTAAATGTTTATTAGACATTTAACATTTTAGAAATTAAACAGATGCTCCTATCCAGAGCGACTCAAGGACACGTGAAGAGATTTTTCACCTCGGGGATTTGAACCAGCGACGTTTTGCTTACTGGTCCAACGTTACTAACAGCTAGGCTACCTGCCCTTCATCAGCTACTGGGATTCAAACATCTATAATCACTCCTTTATACTTTACATTTGTAGCGTGTGAAATTATTTTCTAACGGGGTTCTATCGTAGTATAAACTCAAAATTAATAGTTAACAGTTTATTTACAAATCCCTTCATACTTACAAACCCCTTTATAATAGTGTGTGTGTGTGTGTGTGTGTGTGTGTGTGTGTGTGTGTGTGTGTGTGTGTGTGTGTGTGTGTGTGTGTGTGTGTGTGTGTGTGTGTGTGTGTGTGTGTGTGTGTGTGTGTGTGTGTGTGTGTGTGTGTGTGTGTGTGTGTGTGTGTGTGTGTGTGTGTGTGTGTGTGTACTATTGTACCTTAATTTATATGGATGTACTATTATACCTTAATGTATATGGATGTATGTACTATTATACCTTAATGTATATGGATGTATGTACTATTATGCCTTAATGTATATGTATGTACTATTATACCTTAATGTATATGTATGTACTATTATACCTTAATGTATATGTATGTATTATTATACCTTAATGTATATGGATGTATGTACTATTATACCTTAATGTATATGGATGTATGTACTATTATACCTAAATGTATATGGATGGATGTACTATTATACCTTAATGTATATGTATGTATTATTATACCTTAATGTATATGGATGTATGTACTATTATACCTTAATGTATATGGATGTATGTACTATTATACCTTAATGTATATGGATGTATGTACTATTATACCTTAATGTATATGGATGTATGTACTATTATACCTTAATGTATATGGATGTATGTACTATTATACCTTAATGTATATGGATGTATGTACTATTATACCTTTATGTATATGGATGTACTATTATACCTTAATGTATATGGATGTATGTACTATTATACCTTAATGTATATGGATGTATGTACTATTATACCTTAATGTATATGGATGTATGTACTATTATACCTTAATGTATATGTATGTACTATTATACCTTAATGTATATGGATGTATGTACTATTATACCTTAATGTATATGGATGTATGTACTATTATACCTTAATGTATATGGATGTATGTACTATTATACCTTAATGTATATGGATGGATGTACTATTATACCTTAATGTATATGGATGTATGTACTATTATACCTTAATGTATATGGATGTACTATTATACCTTAATGTATATGGATGTATGTACTATTATACCTTAATTTATATGGATGCTATAGAAGAAGATTATGAAACAACATTATTATCTCAATTACAGTATTTCGTTCCAGAAATAGAGAACTAACCACTGCCTAAAATAGTCCCGGAAATGAAAATCCCTTTGCGCAATCTTTTTGGTTGTTTCTTTTCTCTACTCTCATCGACGACACTTTGTGTTGTTGTGGGGTGCTCTATGGGGAAGCACCCCAGTGTCTCAACTGTAAAATCAAAACGACACTATCCTTGTGACATTGTTAAATGAGTGAGTGGATTGTACAAGCTGAGATACTACACACTTTCTATATTAATTTGTATTCCTTCAGGTTCTCTCTTTTTTTTAGTTAAGTGATTATATTCAATAACACTTTAATGTATACTTCACAACCCACCTAAGCGGATATACAGTATGAAAAGCATTTCCCATACATGCAAAGCAGAAAAACTCTAAATGCAATTATTAGTCGTTTTGAAAGTAAGTAATTGTGAAAGCACTGTTCTCATGCAGGATACAGTAAGTCACTACTTTGAGACTGACAGCACAGTTAATCAAATGGTACACCTGGCAAGTAACAGCAGTGTACTCTAGCCTACTGCACAAGACATATCGAAGTCTGCCTGGCATAGTCAAATCAATGTGTAGAAAGCAGAATTTTTATGATTTCTAAACATTGATTTGCACAAATTGAATCATTGGATTCATAAATTGAACTTGCATATCATGATTTGAATGAATATTGCATTTAGTTTGACATTTATATTTAATATTGAAATTAAATAGGTATATATTCAGTTTCAATATGGAAGCCATTGTATTCATTGTCTGTGTATCAAGTTTACAATGTATCATTTGAAGGTTACAAAAGTTTCATATATTCAACTCCTCAGATGCATTAAGATTATGTTTTCAAATTCAGTTCTCGAAACCAGGGACAACATCCTGGTACTTTGCCAGCCAGGAAATATAGAGAACAGATTACAATCAACCCCTCTCGAAATGAGTGGTTTCTAGAGGTTAGTGCCATCTTGAGATTGCATTGCGTCACCTCTGTGTGTTATACACAGTCTGACTGAGTAATAGTTGTCTCTCTTCTCTCTCGATAGAGAGAGAGAGAGAGAGAGAGAGAGAGAGAGAGAGAGAGAGAGAGAGAGAGAGAGAGAGAGAGAGAGAGAGAATTAACAGGAAAGACTGCAAAGCAATGGTCTTTCAGAAAAAGTCCAGATCTCATCCAACCCTGAAACACCACCAACTATGCTTACCTTGGTCTGACTAGAAGATCATCTGGCCAGTTTGACATGGCCATAAAGTCTCTAACAGATAAAGCACTCCCAGCATATTTTGCAATTAGAAAGACTCTATATAAATTTAACCCACCAATTACAATTTGGGTTAAATGATTTGATGTATTATTTGTCATAACTCCAATCCTTCTATATGGCAGAGAAATGTGGGCCCCCCTTTACAATTTAAAATATACCTCATGGGATAAATGCCCCACCAAAGTTTTACACCTGGAATTTTGTCAAAACATTCTAGGTGTGCCCAGAAATGCCCCAAACCTAGCCTGTAGGGCAGATCTTGGGAGATTCCCCCTGGCATTCCAAATTGAGAAAAGAGACACACATTTCTGGACTCACCTAACACACTGTGATCCAGAATATTAGAATTACAAGGCTTATTTCTGCAAAAACCGTAACCAGAGAGTGACCCTTCAGACTAGCAAAAGCACCAACTAAATCCAACCATTCAACCACAAATAACAACATTAGAATGAATAGAAATCTCAATTTAATCACAAACTTCAATGTTACCAAATTCTAAATAGAGATATCAGATTTTCACAAGACTTTGTCAAGATCAAAGAATTCAAAGGAAGACATTAGCAATGTACAGACTCAGTGACCATAGCCTGGACATAGAGACAGGATGCTAATATCACAAAAAAAACCTGAAATTTAAAGAAAGGATTGCAGGTTTTCTTGAACTACCTGTTGAGGAGAAAATCTGCATTTTGTTAGGAGAAAATGTAGATCTTGCAGCAGATTATGTCCTGGCCTGTCATAATATATGAGATTTACTTTCTCAATTGTTGTTGCTGTTGTTTTCTTCTTGTGTATATTTGTCCATATGTATAGTTGCCTTGGCAACAGTGACAACGAGAGAGAGAGAGAGAGAGAGAGAGAGAGAGAGAGAGAGAGAGAGAGAGAGAGAGAGAGAGAGAGAGAGAGAGAGAGAGAGAGAGAGAGAGAGAGAGAATTACAATGAGTGGATTCGGCTATTTCAGTGACTATCAATGTGGCATCGTCATAGGATGCCACCTTTCCAACAAGTCAGTTCGGCAAATTTCTGCCCTGCAACTGTAAGTGCTGCTATTGTGAAGTGGAAATGTCTAGGAGCAGCAATGGCTCAGCCGCAAAGTAATAGGTCACACAAGCTCACAGAACGGGACCGCCGAGTGCTGAAGCGCATAGCACGTTAAAATGGTCTGTTCTTGGTTGGAACACTGTTCGTAGCTTCATGAAATGCCAAGCGTCAGCTGGTGTGGTGTAAAGCTCGCTGCTATTGGACTCCGGAGCCATGTAGTGTATATTCAGAGCATTTGGATAATGACTTCTCGCTCGTTTTAATTTGTCAAATTGTGAATGACTGAACAGTTATTTTTTGGGGGCGGGTTTAGAGAGAGGGGGGGCAGAGGGCAAGTGATGATGAGAGAAAGAGTTTAGTAATTTTCTTGATTGCGGAAGCATGCCGTTTCATCACAGTTGTGCAGAGAGTGGCAGGTGGTTACTGGATGGCATATTCACCATTATTTCACCATGACAGAAATAGCAGAGAGAGGAGTTTCTGTTTCCCGGGGGGGGGGGGGGGGGGGCAGCCCTGGGAATGTCTCAGAGAACTACATCGTCACTATTTTTACCATAATTACCACCACCATCATGACTATCCATCCCACTTTCTGTTATTTAGAGCCATTGTAGAGATGAAATGGCACTCTGCCATTACCCTAAGGCCCATGGTCATAAAGCAACATAATCAAATGAGAGATATACATTTACTATTGAGATTTCGGAATAGGAAAATAAACA
Source organism: Oncorhynchus gorbuscha (assembly GCF_021184085.1). Taxonomy (NCBI): domain Eukaryota; kingdom Metazoa; phylum Chordata; class Actinopteri; order Salmoniformes; family Salmonidae; genus Oncorhynchus; species Oncorhynchus gorbuscha. The sequence continues at coordinate 74,240,742 of NC_060174.1, forward strand.
GAAGCTTCTTAATCGACTTAGGGTTCAGTCAAAATCAGCCAAGTAGTTTTGTACACAGCCTTGGCACTATCTGAGTGTGTATCTGTGTAGTTACTGTTCATGCCCAACTGGCTCATGCACACAGGTCAGGTTCAGACCTGGAGAGAGGAAGTGGGCAGTGAACTACAGGTCAGTGGTCTGGACAACAGTCCTGATGGACAGATACAGTACCTACTTCCTCTTTTTGTGAGCAGAGAACTCTAACAGGGATGTGGTCGCGGGATTATGTTTGTGTGTGTTGTGGGGGAGAAGCTCTATATGCATCACATACTGTACATACTACCCCTTTCAAATCATTACTCTCTAGAAGGGCTTCCCTCACTCTCGTGACTCCCCCCTCTGCTCTCACAGTTAGGAGGAACACTGACAGATTCCCCCTCTCGTGGTCACTTTTTAGTTTCAATACCTTTTTTAAAATTTTCTTTACCTTTCCTTCAAAATTTTAGCAATCAAGAGAGCACTCACGATACCCTGGAACACAGAACATTTTCTCTGCTCTGCTCTATTGCAGTACTTGACCACAGCAATCCATTTCTTTAAAGCTCTGAAAAAGAGTGCCACCGTGTGGTGGTCTCCGGAAGAGGTGCCGGTTTTGATCCCGTGACTCACGGTTTACGTGTATAGATCTACACGTGTTCGTGGGTGGAGTCTGTTTTTAAGGGCTGCGGACTCTTTTCGTTGCATTCCACCCAGAGAGGAAGTCCGCCCTGTGTAGTGTACCACAGAGCTTGGGGACCAAGCAAGCAGGGCTGAGGCATTCTTTTTGACTCTAGTTAGCGATGACATTTTAACTTTAGGCTGAGGTCAGGGTTTGGAAGCCTACCTCAGCTACAAGAAGTCCCAAAGTTAATCTCTAAAGGCTAGAGAGAGAGTTTGAGAGAGGGTTCGGAGAAGTACTCATGGCCAATTGTAAGGGTTTTCTACAATCTCAACATCCCACTGTACATAGATACTCTGCCATATTATTTGGAATAGAGAAGCCCTAAAGATCCTAACAAGCATAAACTGTCAACATTCATTTGGATACTAATTTTGATCCCTCTCCGGGGGCTTTTTTAACAGTGAGAAATGTATTGGGAAAATGTTTAGTACAAATCATTGTGGATTGATTGGTGGAGTTTCTGTCAGCTGACCCGAGCCTAGATGCACTAAGATAAACTCTTCTTGTCCGAGAGAGAACTTATTATTTGGACATGATCCGTTCTCTCTATATGCCAGGGGCGACTGAATTTTTGATTGGCGGTACTGTCTGATATTTATCCTGTATAAACGTTGTACATGTACACATACTACTAACTATAACAGTATTTGGTATCTATTACAATGTATCCAGAATTGAATCCAGTGTCATGTCAGATCATTGATTACAGACACTGTGTTATCTGAGCTGTGGAGCAGTGAAATGTGCTGTACGTAAAAATTTAATCTCACCATTTTACCCACTTTTTCAACAAATCCTTTTAAGTTGAAGATTTAGTCGAACGTAACCCCTTCAGCGATGTGACCATAATCATCCTCTCAAAGGTAAAACAAATATCTTGTCTTATATTGTTTAATATTGTTTGCTGAAGGGAAACAGAGGGCCGACCTCATTGGTGTTTGGAATGGACACCCCCTAAAGTTCTTCAGAGGGCAGCTGGATCTTTCACAGCCATAGAGACAGAAACTGCACTGTAAGCACTATTAATATAAGGGCATGAAGAGGTTGTTATCAATAAACATCACATTGGTAAGGTTTTAGAAGAACAAAGGGCATGTATTTTACACAGTTACACAGTTCTATTTTGAAAAGTGCACTATATTTTATGATACCACACAATGTATGGTTGAAAGGACATCAAAATACATTTAAGAGCGAGCAGTAAGCATTATTATAAATTGGTCTTTGTTGAACATGGCTTTCATTATGAGTTGAATATCGGCTCATGGCTTACAAACTAACTGGGTTGACTGTACCCAAGGAATCATAGCATAGGTTCTATAGCACAAGATGCTGACAGGACAGTGGATACACAAGGACAGAACAGGAGACACAATGAAAAAGCAGACCATTGCTCCACAGTGACTCCATGTGGCTTGTCCTTGAGTCCTTGTTTATGCAGATGTTGTTTGTCAGGGTCCAGGTGGAAGGGTCAGCCAGTTTAAACCACCCCCGTCTCTTTCCACAACATCCTTCCATTGAGACAGACACTATGGGGGTTGGACCCATGGAGGTGTTCTGTTTAATCCTGTGGTTGGACCCGATAAAAAGGACCAGTGTGTCCATCCATCCTGTCACAGTACCTGGAACCACTTGGAGACGTGATCATCCTTTCTGAGTTGTGCAGTTTGAGTGTTAACCTCAGTCTCCCTCCACGAGAAGATGCAGGCCTTTGCCGTCGCTGCCCTCTCCATCTGGCTGTGTCTGGGTGCCACCACCCTGGCAGAGTCCCACGGCCCACAGCACTGCAGTAAGGATCATCTGCTTTATATCTTGTTGAGGCTCATGTTTGCTGTGCACTGTGTGGAAAACTGCTGTTACTTGCATGACTATTTTGTTAATATTGTCAAGGTTTATCAAATCAACAGTCTCTTCTAACTTAAAGTATACCTATATGTCTACACATGATCTCTGATTTTGAAAATCTGTCTAACTGCCGACTTTGTCTTTTAGCATCACCTAATATGACTGGGGTCCTGACTGTGGTGAGTAGCCCTCTTGTCCATGAACCATTATCAATAATTCTAGGACACTGTGTGGCTATATTGCATTATTTCTAAACCAAACCAGACTCTCAGTTCAGGCAACCCTGTTTTTATCCACTGATGTTTTCTCCTAAAAACAACTATATTGGCACAGTTGGCTTAGTTTTTGCAGGTACAGAATTGGGTCATATTAATCTCTCTATATATCGTTATCTCTCTCTTGATTAAACAGCTGGCCCTTACAGGAGGTGAAATCAAGGCAACTGGACATTACAGCTATGACTCGACGGACAAGAAGATACGTTTCACTGAAAGTGAGATGCACCTCAACAAGACTGAACATCTGGAGGACTACCTGATGCTATTTGAAGAGGTAACACTGACAACTGACAGAAACATATAAGGCAAGATTTCAACCCAATTGTAATTCAGAATAGCTGCTTTATAACGTCACATGGCCTACATAACAGTTGCATAACCCACTTGTTACTATGGTTATGACACAGCATCATCATAACCGAGTCTTCTTCCTTCTCATCCGTCTCTCTCAGGGGGTCTTCTATGACATTGACATGAAGAACCAGTCCTGTAAGAAGATGTCTCTGCACTCTCATGCTCACGCTCTGGAACTTCCCGCTGGTGCAGCCCATCAGGTTGAGCTGTTTTTGGGGAGTGACACTGTTCAGGAGGAGAACATCAAAGTGAACATATGGACGGGATCCGTGCCAGAGACTAAGGGTGAGTATGATACACATTAGGAGTCAACCTGTCAATGTGATTTTTATTAATGAAGTATAATGTTGGATGGCAATGGTGTAAACATGGGTTTATATAGTGAAGCTATTAGGATGTATCAAAGCATCTGTCTGTCTGCCTGATCTCCAGGCCAGTATTTTTTGTCTACTACTGTGGGAGAATGTCTACCACTCAGCACTTTCTACTCAACTGATTCCATGACACTCCTCTTCAGGTGAGTAGCATACTTTTAATTTGTTTAATGCAGCTGTAGGGTCACTGAAACCTTCTTGTGCAATGGATAATAGCTGCTACTATCTGCCTATACTTTGGTATATCATAGTACTAGATGCATTTGAGAAATGTTTGACATTTAGTTCTGTATGGTCTCCCACGGGAGAAACCAACGTCTTGACGTAGACCTAGAGAAAATGTCCTATTGGGCCGAAGATGACACTGATTTTGAAGTTGCAGGCAGGGCTACTATATCACGAGACAATGAGCCTGACTCATGTCCGCTACACTTGCATGCCCAAAAAGTTCATGCTATTTTTCTCTTCTTCTCACAGCAATTCCGAAGTGGTCACTGAGGTGAAAGCCCCTGAAGTATTCAATCTGCCGTCTTTCTGTGAGGGTGTGGAGCTGGAGGAGGCTCCTGAGGGCCAGAAGAATGACTTCTTTAGTCTGTTCAACAGTGTCTAAGACAGTGACACCAGGACCTCCAGCCCCAACCAACCAAGAGTGTGGCCAGCTAATCCTCCTAGTTGTTTCTCTCCCTCTCATAACTACATTTGAGTGTTTCATTGCAAATTATTCTCTTCTGTTAGACCAGATATATATCATAATATACTTTCTTTGATTATTCCTCTTTGAAGACATTGCATAAAGATTAATCAGATGAAAAAAGGAAAGTTAATGTTAAGTTGTCATGTTAATGTAATCTCTACGTTTGAACGGGATATAAGGGGATATAACGTTTGTAATTTACACTATTAATCTGTCACTTAAAGTTGCTAATGCGTAGGAGGTCTGCATAGGCAAATGAGATAATAAAAACTCAACATCTTTTCGGGTCTCCAAATGTATTTTTTTTTCAAGCACATTAAATAACTCAAGCTCTCTCTCTGAAACTCTTTTGTCTGTCAGTATTTTGGGGGGTAGGTTTACACAAATGTATTTCACATTTACACACAAGGTCACTCGTGGCCTGCAGTAAATGGGATTTCAAAGAACTTTCAAACTATTTCTGGTTAATAGAGAAGGATGGATACTGGAAAAAGTGATGCAGTCACAAAACCCAAAACAAGCACAGAGACAGTAAACCTTATCTGGGGTGAGTTTCTGAGGGAGCCCAGCTACTGCCCGTGGTGCTGCACATGCCGTGCTGGGTCTTGGATATTCCAACACACTGGGGCCCTTCAAACATTCTGAAACTTGTACCTGCCCATCAACACCATCACACGAGTCGCTGCATGGCAACAGTTGCAGCAGTGGGAAAAACACTATAGAGCATATAAGGCAGTGGCCCTAGGCGAGACACTAGCAGTCTGTCACTGCTATTCCATTGTTAAAAGATTGCCTCAAATTCAACTCTGGACATTGAAGCCAGTGCCACTGCTTTTTTTCATTGATCCCCTCTAAATCAGTCCCTCTAAATCAGTGACTGCTTTAGACCTGGGACACCAGGTGTATGCAATTAATTATCAGTGGAACAGAAACCCAGCAGGCTCCAGACCTCGTAGGTTAGAATTGATTACCCCTGCTATAGGCAGTGCATGTTGAGACGGGTCACTTGTCGATGGCTCCTTTGCCGGTAGCCCATCCGTGCAAGTCTAGACCATGGCTGTGTTCGAATACCCATACTAACATACTGTATACTACATACTTAATGAGTATATACTATATACTATTAGTTCATTTTAGTGTACTGTAACGGTATCCTTTCATTTGAGCATACTAGTGCTATGCCTGTTGTTATGCCTGTCTACTGGAAGTCGATACTGTTGCTATGCTACCTCTTGCTAGATCGTTAGCATAAATAAAATATCAAAAATAGATTGTTAGCGTAACAAATTACTAGCTAGACATTGTATGACTTCGGGTGTGTTCGTAAATTTAATCTGGAGTGCCAGAGTACGCTCATATGTTCAGAGCGGTGTCATATTGTCCATTCTAAATTCTGAGGGTTGCCCACACTGGCTGATCCGAGCATTCTGACCATCACAATGGTAGTCAAGCACACAAGCTTATTGGCTATCTACTTCAGACACAGATGGGAGAACATCTCACTCTGACCATTATATTCGCCCGAGCAGAGCTGGTTAAGCTGTTTTCATGTTATCCAGAGGGTTGGTGACTGTAACTGTGCTGCTGGCAACAATTTAATTATGTTTTTTTTGCCGACATTTACTGACACCGGCCATATGCCTAGTTCATTTAAAATATATATATATTCAATGGGTGTTGATCGTTCATAAATGCATCCGTTATTCTGCGCTGTGTGGAACACAGACGAGTATGCTCTGAAATCGGAGTAGATAGCCAGTGCGAATTTATGTCCATTGAGAACGCACAACTATACCACTTAACTAAGAATGACGTGAATAATCAAGTCAATAAACGTTGGGTAGTTAGATAGATAGTATATTGTTAATATACTGGCAAGTTCGATTTATTAGTAGCCAACTAAGGAGGTTACGTTAGCTAACATACTACTGCTGTAATTATATGCCATGCGGTTCTTACGGATAGCGTAGGCAACACATTGTCAGCCAACATAAGGTGTAGCATAACTTATTTTAAAAGTTTTTAATTTCTTAATTAGCTCAACATTTTCTTAACCTGTGTCATAATTAGTTAATGCAATGAACATGCATCCGCTGTAGTCGGATTTCGCTGCATATTTCCGCCATTCTCTTTAAATCTGAAAGCGTTGTGAAGCCACGCCCATTTAGGGAGAATTGCATTATGGGCCAAAAAAGCACGGAAATAGTGTCCACTGCTTGTATTTTTTTATTTTTTATTAAACATTTAGAATTTTTTATATTATTAACAACAACTCAATACAGAAAGTACATGAGGGAACACAAGTATATATATATATATTATATACAATGGACAATCGAGCTAGGGGGTACAATATCACATTACAATTTCACAAGGACCTTAAGGGACATACATACACTTATAATTGTAACAGCTTTTTTGTTAGTAGAGTATTTAATTGTCTTAAAATACAGTTCAATTACTTTTTGTAGGATAAGAAAATGTGTTTTTTTTGCTTGTAAATTTACATTTGTGTATATGAAATTTAGCCAAAAGAATAATGAAATGAATTACATTAAAATGATTCAGCTTAATTCTATCGTATGTTTTTTTTTTTTATCCAAGCAGTACATCTCTCCACAATAGTGTAAAATCTTCATAAATGTGTTCAATTATAAATCTACTGACGTCTTGTCACAGTTTTCTAACATGAATACAATGCGCAAAAAGATGCAACACTATTTCTGGGTGGTCATTACAAAAGGAGCACTGCTTGTATACTTCGTATTTTCGAGAATGTAGTACGACATCCGGGAACTTTTGGTATACTAACTCTATCCATACTATGGCCAATAAAGCATACTACATACTCAATTTACGTCACAAATAATACGATTAGTATGCGTATTCGAACACAGTTAATGAGTCAGGCGTTATTGCATGCACATTCGGATAAGTAACATGTTTGTTAACTTAATTTCTCGAGATCTATATAGAAAATAATGTGACTAAAAACTTGGACAACGCGCGGCTTGTTTTTTAGATAATAGATCAATTGTATTAACTGGATAACTATTCATTTTTAATTTGTTATACTGACTATTTCACATTGAACAATGGCAATTGCACACGTTGCAACAGAATACGTTTTCTCCGACTTTTTATTGAAGGATCCAACAGAGTCGAAGTACAAAGGGGTGCGTCTGGAGCTTGCGGTAGACAAAATAGTCACTTTCATCGCGGTTGGTCTCCCTTTGTTACTCATCTCCCTCGCGTTTGCCCAAGAGGTGTCAGTAGGTGAGTTGAATAACTGATAGACTATCATAACTCAAACTAAACTAACATGTTCAAATATATCGACTAAAAGTATCAGGGTCAAACAGAAACTGATAAAATAGTATTCACTCTAGCCAATTGAATTGAACAGTAACAGCAGAGCAGATTATCGGTTTCTCTCGACGCACAAACTCTGGCTTTCTGTTTTTGGTTTGAGCAGATCTCTGCAGTCAAACACTGAATAAAAACCTACTTCAATTGTTTTAGTTCGTCTAAAACGAATGCATTTTTTGATTCTCATTAGATAAACTCGTAAACATGTTTAAATCCCTGGGTCGTTCTTTGTCTGCTCCATAGACCCCATATCTGCAATTCATACCGCCGTCTGTCAACGGGAAACAGGCTAATTGCATTGCATTTGTTTCGCCCCGGAATATCCTGCCATGTATTGCAGAATTCTTAATTTATGAGAAAAGCTGGGTTGCTTGTCTCTCAATATGCAATTTGTAGTAACATTGTAGCCTTCTTGTATTGTCTTGAGTTCGAGATTAGGCCCACAGCGCCGCCTGCCCCGTGAAGAAACCGTTACACTGTAGATCTTTGAAAATGACTCCACAACAGGGTTGCCAGGTCAAGTTACATTTATAGCTCATTGACCACTGAAAACCTGAATGCCCGAAAACTAGACCCATATTTTTCACAGCAAGAGGGTTATTTATACAATAAATCCCTTTTCCATAACGTTATTGAGCCAATTAAGAAGGAATATGATAGTAACTTGGGTTTCCTCAAAAGTAATAATTTTAGCAAGCTATGACATAACGTAATAAATACATTTGAATACATTTGAATATGTGGCAAGAGAAAAGATCATTAGCCCTTATTACTCTTGCCAGATCATTTTCATCAATTGATGTCTATTTAACTAATTTAACTGCTATGCTTAAGCAATATATAGCCAATGGCTAAGGGCTGTTCTTAAGCATGACACAACGCCATATTTTTTATTTTACCTTCATTTAACTAGGCAAGTCAGTTAAGAACAAATTCTTATTTACAATAACGGCCTAGAATCAGTGGGTTCAGGGGCAGAATGACTGATTTTTACAGTGTCAGCTCATAGATTCGATCTAAGCAACCTTTCGGTTACAGGCCCAATGCTCTAACCACGAGGCCGCCGCACGCATATTGGCCATATACCCAAACCCCAAGTGTGCCTCATTGATATTATAAACTGGGTAGCAAAGTAATTAGAACAGTAAAAAGTCATGTTTTGTTATACTTGTGGTATATGGTCTGATATACCACTGCTTTCATCCAATCAAAATTCAGGGCTTGAACCAGGTTTATAATTGTAAATAAATCCCCATTGCACATGTGCATAACTATAGATAAATCCAACAGGAGAGTATGAGTGATGAAAGTTGGACAGAGGATCTCAATCTCTGAGTATAAAAACACTAATGCTATTATTATGTGCCAGATGTTGAGACTACAAACCATTATAAATGGCCCATTTGCGAGATTGACTTGTCATTTCAATAGGCATAGGCTACAGACTAAAATCTGGTTTATGATTGTCATTCAATTTTGCCATGGTTTGTTTGCATAAAGGCAGGTATCCTATAGGCCTACATCTAATTTCAGATAGTTTACATTAGCCTAGGAAAAATGCAAGATGTAAACGAAACATTTAGCAGCTTGCTTAGTTCAAATTAACAGACTAAATCATTCAACATTAATAGCGAGGTGATTTCGAGGTAAGTGTTTCCCAATAACCTGCTAGAATAGGCTACTGAGGATGGGGTCATCATTTCAATCACTGAATTAAATATGAATAATATGTATATGAACTGAATATGTTTGTCAACAACAGCCAGTATTCTTTTTTGAATTTGTTTTTACCTGTAGCCTAATCTGACCACTGTTACATCAATCTAATCCATTCTAACATCTGATTGGCAATTGCGATAGTTTTGATCATTTCCAATTTAATTAATTAAACATGTCCATTAATAATTGCATAAAAACACAAGTCCACAACAACAATAAACTGAAGTTTATAGGCTATTTATTCAATTGGTTTGTCAGGTAGGTTACACAAGTGGCACACCACTCAGTCACTCAGCAACAGCCTGCCGCACTGCCAGACAGTCAGCACCAGGTCACCGTGAAATGTTTTTAAGAGAAATGCCATGACGGCCACGGTGCAACCCGCGACCAATACATTTTCACCTGAGACATCGTTTACAAAGTTAGCCCAATTTGTACAAAAACAACGAACATGGCAACACTGCTCCACAATCTCACATAATCCACACCCCTCGGCTGTTATATTTTATCTTTAAAAGGTATTCATATGGAATAGTGACTGAATAGAGGTAGCATTGGTAATGAAAAAGGTTTGTGGCAGAAAGATAATTTGATTCATAAAATCACGTGGTAAAAGAATTTCAAATGTATTTATAAAGCCCTTCTTACATCAGCTGATATCTCAATGTGATGTACAGAAACCCAGTCTAAAACCCCAAACAGCAAGCAATGCAGGTGTAGAAGCACGATGGCTAGGAAAAACTCCATAGAAAGGCCAGAACCTAGGAAGAAACCTAGAGAGGAACCAGGCTATGAGGGGTGGCCAGTCCTCTTCTGGCTGTGCCGGGTGGAGATTATAACAGAACATGGCCAAGATGTTCAAATGTTCATAGATGACCAGTAGGGTCAAATAATAATAATCACAGTGGTTGTCAAGGGTGCAACAGGTCAGCACCTCAGGAGTAAATGGCAGTTGGCTTTTCATAGCCAATCATTCAGAGTATCTCTACCGCTCCTGCTGTCTCTGGAGAGTTGAAAACAGCAGGTCTGGGACAGGTAGCACGTCCGGTGAACAGATCAGGGTTCCATAGCCGCAGGCAGAACAGTTGAAACTGGAGCAGCAGCACGGCCATTTCTGGGGACTGCAAGGAGTCATCAGGCCAGCTAGTCTTGAGGCATGATTCTAGGGCTCAGCTCCTCTCAGAGAGAGAGAGAGAAAGAAAGAATTAGAGAGAGCATACTTTAAATTCACACAGGACACCGGATAATACAGGAGAAATACTCCAGATATAACAGACTGACCCTAGCCCCCCAACACGTAAACTACTGCAGTATAAATACTGGAGGCTGAGACAGGAGGGGTTGGGAGACACTGGGGCCCCATCCAACGATACCCCCGGACAGGGCCAAACAGGCAGGTTTCAACCCCACCCACTTTGCCAAAGCACAGCCTCACACCAATAGAGGGATATCTTCAACCACCAATGTACCATCCTGAGACAAGGCCGAGTATAGCCCACAAAGATCTCCGCCACAGAGATAAGTTTAGCCTAATGCTGAGTTCTAATTCTCACATGGCAGTGTGGGTATAGCCATGTATAAAACATTAGGACCACCTGCTCTTTCCATGACAGACTGACCAGGTGAAAGCTATGATCCCTTATTGATGTCACCTGTTAAAGCCACTTCAGTCAGTGTAGATGAAGGGAGGAGATGGGTTAAAGAAGGATTTTTAAGCCTTAAGACAATTAACAATCGGATTGTGTGTGTGCCATTCAGAGGGTGAATGGGCAAGACAAAATATTTAAGTGCCTTTGAACTAGGTATGGTAGGAGGTGCCAGGCGCACCAGTTTGAGTGTCAAGAACTGAAGCCTTGGTGGGTTTTTCACGCTCAAGTTTCCTGTGTGTATCAAGAATGGTCCACCACCCAAAGGACATCCAGCCAACTTGACACAACTGTTGGAAGCATTGGAGTCAACGTGGGCCAGCGTCCCTGTTGAACACTTTCCACACCTTGTAGGTGTTTCTAGTGTTTTGTACACAGTGTATATGTTCAGTTTAATTCTGTGGTATCAGCGCTGTAAAGAGTCCCTGCTTTTTAATCTATTCCCCTGTAGACTATGTTACATGACAGTTTGGGCAGAGGTCATTGGAACTTGGGTGGCAGTGACTGACTGTGCTTTCCATAGGCCATCCAGGCAATATGTTTCACCAAATTGATTTGTGTTGTGGATGTGGAGTTCAAACATGTGTAATAACATAGATAATAGCCTATTATTACTAACAATAATTTTTACATTTCAGTTGTTATATAAAGTTTACACATCAAGCAAATAACAGTGAAATCACAAATATACATATTTTTTATGCCATACACTATGGGACAACCACATCAATAACTGGAGAGGACAGTTACTCACAAACTCAATGTCCACTGGAAACTGGGAGTACAAAACAGCTGGCCCACACTGGTCCTATTTCCTGTCTTCACTCAAAATAAGATCATTAGTCTGTGTACACTTACTAGTCTATCCACTCTGGACATGTCCATTCTGACCCTGTCCAATCCCTTTGGCTGAATGCAGGTACCCAGATCAGCTGTTTTGCCCCTACCAACTTCTCATGGCGACAGGCAGCCTATGTTGACTCCTTCTGTTGGGCGGCGGTGCAGGAGCAGCAACTCAGCGTTGATGGCGTCGAAGGTGCCCCCCTGTGGCTGCACAAGGTACAAGCCCTCAGTTAGCCAAGAGGAAAGCTCCAGTCAGTGGCCAGAGGGCAGCTCCAGTCAGTGGCCAGAGGGCAGCTCCAGTCAGTAGCCAGAGGGCAGCTCCAGTCAGTGGTCAGAGGGCAGCTCCAGTCAGTGGTCAGAGGGCAGCTCCAGTCAGTGGCCAGAGGGCAGCTCCAGTCAGTGGCCAGAGGGCAGCTCCAGTCAGTGGCCAGAGGGCAGCTCCAGTCAGTGGCCAGAGGGCAGCTCCAGTCAGTGGTCAGAGGGCAGCTCCAGTCAGTGGTCAGAGGGCAGCTCCAGTCAGTGGTCAGAGGGCAGCTCCAGTCAGTGGCCAGAGGGCAGCTCCAGTCAGTGGTCAGAGGGCAGCTCCAGTCAGTGGCCAGAGGGCAGCTCCAGTCAGTGGTCAGAGGGCAGCTCCAGTCAGTGGCCAGAGGGCAGCTCCAGTCAGTGGCCAGAGGGCAGCTCCAGTCAGTAGCCAGAGGGCAGCTCCAGTCAGTAGCCAGAGGGCAGCTCCAGTCAGTGGCCAGAGGGCAGCTCCAGTCAGTGGCCAGAGGGCAGCTCCAGTCAGTAGCCAGAGGGCAGCTCCAGTCAGTGGCCAGAGGGCAGCTCCAGTCAGTGGTCAGAGGGCAGCTCCAGTCAGTGGCCAGAGGGCAGCTCCAGTCAGTGGTCAGAGGGCAGCTCCAGTCAGTGGTCAGAGGGCAGCTCCAGTCAGTGGCCAGAGGGCAGCTCCAGTCAGTGGCCAGAGGGCAGCTCCAGTCAGTGGCCAGAGGGCAGCTCCAGTCAGTGTGAGAGATTGATCTGTTAATGTGGCTCAAACAGTTATGGCTGCGTGGGGAGTTGGGGAATAACATTCCTCATTGGCAATCATGGCGCAGCATCACATTTGGCATATTTATGATTGAGATCCCCTTTCGGAGCTCTCAGGAGTAAGCTATACTTTAAATCAGACCAGACTGTCAGAGTAGTCAACCTCTTCAACTACATGAAATCCCTTTACAATTATAATTATGCAGCCTCTTCTCAGACGACTGGGAGAGATACTATTTCTTGACGAGGTGGATGATATCGACATAGGTCCAGGTGTATTAGCATAGCCGCGGGAAGTAGGGGTGCTTATAAATCCAAATAAAAAAATCCCCCCGTCGACAAAATGAAAGCACCCCCACCTCGAAACATCTTCCTGCGGACATGCAAATGAGTTTGGTTTACTTGGTCTGTCACAAGGAAGCTCCCAAATGCCCTGTGTCACCACAATGAACTTCTATGTGTCATACCAATGTGGGGCACACCAATGTTCTGTATCTTCCTGGTCCTTATTTCTCTGTCTTGCAATTCTTGCTTTTGTCTTCCGTCTCTCACCCTCTTTTATTCCTCTGACCTCCTCCTCCAGTTCTTCCCTTACATCCTTCTGTTGGTGGCAATCCTCATGTACATCCCTGCTCTGTTCTGGCGCTTCACTGCCGCCCCACACCTCTCCTCTGACCTCAACTTCATCATGGAGGAGCTCGACCGCTCCTATAACCGAGCCATCAGACTGGCCAAGAGCCTGGCCTCATCTATAGACACCAAAGATGTCTCTGACGACCCCCCCAGGTAAACACTACGAAGGGCCTTATTCACTTCCACTTTAGATGACTTGTCTTCTTTAGATTATTTATTTGTCTCTTCCACCTGAGCTCAAAGACTCCTAGTGTCCAAATTTACTAAGCGTTTGCATTAGACATCGACCGATTCAGATTATGGCCGATTACATTGCAATCCACGAGGAAACTGCGTGGCAGGCTGACCACCTGTTACGCAAGTACAGCAAGGAGCCAAGGTAAGTTGCTAGCTAGCATTAAACTTATCTTATAAAAAACAATCCATCTTTACATAATCAAATCAAATGTATTTATATAGCCCTTCGTACATCAGCTGATATCTCAAAGTGCTGTACAGAAATCCAGCCTAAAACCCCAAACAGCAAGCAATGCAGGTGTAGAAGCACGGTGGCTAGGAAAAACTCCCTAGAAAGGCCAAAATCTAGGAAGAAACCTAGAGAGGAACCAGGCTTTGTGGGGTGGCCAGTCCTCTTCTGGCTGTGCGGGGTGGAGATTATAACAGAACATGGCCAATATGTTCATAAATGACCAGCATGGTCGAATAATAATAAGGCAGAACAGTTGAAACTGGAGCAGCAGCATGGCCAGGTGGACTGGGGACAGCAAGGAGTCATCATGTCAGGTAGTCCTGGGGCATGGTCCTAGTGCTCAGGTCCTCCGAGAGAGAGAAAGAAAGAGAGAAGGAGAGAATTAGAGAACGCACACTTAGATTCACACAGGACACCGAGGACAGGAGAAGTACTCCAGATATAACAAACTGACCCTAGCCCCCCGACACAAACTACTGCAGCATAAATACTGGAGGCTGAGACAGTTAGTTAACTAGTTAACTACACATAATTGATGATATTACTAGTTTAACTAGTGTGTCTTGTTCCATATAATCAATGCAGTGCCTGTTAATTTCTCATCGAATCACAGCCTACTTCGCCAAACGGGTGATGATTTAACAAAAGTGCATTCGCGAAAAAAGCACAATCATTGCACCAATGTACCTAACCATAAACATCAATGCCATTCTTAAAATCAATACACAAGTGTATCTTTTTTTAAACCTGCATATTTAGTTTAAATAAATTAATGTTAGCAGGCAATATTAACTAGGGAAAATGTGTCACTTCTGTTGGGTTCTGTGCAAGCAGAGTCAGGGTATGCAGCAGTTTGGGCCGCCTGGCTCGTTGCAAACTGTGTGAAGACCATTTCTTCCTAACAAAGACCGTAATTAATTTTCCAGAATTTGACATAATTATGACATAACATTGAAGGTTGTGCAATGTAACAGCAATATTTAGACTTCGGGTTGCCACCCGTTTTATAAATTACGGAACGGTTCCGTATTTCACTGAAAGAATAAACTTTTTGTTTTCGAAATGATAGCTTCCAGATTTGATCATATTAATGACCTACGGCTTGTATTTCTGTGTGTTTATTATATTATAATTAAGTCTAGGATTTGATAGAGCAGTCTGACTGAGCGGTGGTAGGCAGCAGCAGGCTCGTAAGCATTCATTCAAATAGCACTTTCCTGCTTTTGCCAGCAGCTCTTCGCAATATTTGAAGCACGGCGCTGTTTATGACTTCATGCCTATCAACTCCCGAGATTAGGCTGGCAATAATATAGTGCCTATAAGAACATCCAATAGTCAAAGGTACTGTATATGAAATACAAATGGTATAGAGAGAAATAGTCCTATAATTCCTATAACTACAACCTAAAACATCTTAACTGGGAATATTGAAGACTGATGTTAAAAGGAAACATCAGCTTTCATATGTTCTCATGTTATGCCATTTTTTACATGGCACATATTGCACTTTTACTTTCTTCTCCAACACTGTGTTTTTGTATTATTTAAACCAAATTGAACGTTTAATTTTTATTTGAGACTAAATTGATTTTATTTATGTATTATATTAAGTTAAAATAAAATTGTTCATTCAGTATTGTTGTAATTGTCATTATTATATGTCGGGCGATTAATCGGTATCGGCTTTTTTTGGTCCTCCAATAATCGGTATTGGCATCGGCGTTGAAAAATCATAATCGGTCGACCTCTAGTTTGCATCAGGTGCAGAGTTTACCAGAAAAAAATCATAGTGGGAAAAGAACAAAAAAGTAAATAAGTGTTAGACTATAAGATGTTTAGTAATAACGGCTGGTACAGAATGACAAATAATGGAATCGAGAGAGATAAAATGAATTTTAATTTGCTTAGTCTAGCCCACTAACTATGCAGTCAAACGGGTTGATCTAGTTAGAGCAGCAAAGAGAGGCCATGCTGTGTTTTTCTGCTGTTTCTACACGAATGTCACGCCCTGGTCGAAGTATTTTGTGTTTATCTTAATTTATTTGGTCAGGCCAGGGTGTGACATGGGTTTTTGTATGTGGTGTGTATGTAGTGGGATTGTAGCTTAGTGGGGTGTTCTAGATAAGTCTATGGCTGTCTGAAGTGGTTCTCAATCAGAGGCAGGTGTTTATCGTTGTCTCTGATTGGGAACCATATTTAGGCAGCCATATTCTTTGGTTGTGTTGTTTGTGATTGTCCTTAGTGTCTTGATGTCCTTATTTTGTGTTAGTTTGCACCAGTTTAGGCTGTTTTGGTTTTGGTTTTGTTTATTTGTTTTGTAGTGTTTTTGTATTGATTCGTGTTACATTTGTTTTATTAAACATGGATCGCAATATACACGCTGCAGTTTGGTCCGACTCTCCTTCACCATTAGAAAACCGTTACAACGAAGCCATACTATTAATGAAACTAATGGGGGAGAAACCGCAGGCTCACCATCTATAGAGTGTAGTGCCATGAGAGGACAATGAGTTCATTTCAGTAACCAGGTTTCCATCCAACCTTTTTATGCGAGTACATGTCAGACACAAAATGTGACAGGCCTGATGGAAACAGGACATTTCTCTGAAAAATTACCAAATGTCAACTAAACAAAAAAAAACATATGTAGCCTAATAAACACATGTTGTGTGGTCCTCCCACTACGACTCGTCGGAAAAGCATGCAGTTTATTAGGCTACAGATTAAATTAATGATGAACTTCACAGGGTGGTGAAAGTGCAAGGTGATGAGCTTGATGCTCCTTTCCAGTAAATATTGAGGGTCTTATTCTGGTGACATGATCATCTATGCTTGACTGCCATTTGACAAATAAACAATCTCACAATCTCACTCTGTTGTCCATAATAATCTCATGTGGGCTATACCCATACTGTTTTTGCCCAGCTGTTGGCCAGAGTGCAACGTGCCAATACCAGAGCGGGTATATCGCTATATAATCACACAGAAAACACTGGTACATGGGAATAGAAGATGAGATCAAATGCTCTATTTTCATTAAGAGGCAGAGGGAGAGTGAAACCTTATTAGCTAGAAGCACAGGTAGTGACGAACGGACTAATTAAGGATTTTTTTTTAATCATTTGACTTCGCACTGCTGTAGACTAAGCCTGGCTTGGGCCGGCAGTCAAATACAGTGTATATCTGTCTAAACTGTGATTATAGGCAGTGCTGTTTATCAGATCAGTAATGGGCAGTGGCAGAATATGCAAATGTATTTTCTTCAATAAACAGTTCTTAAAAGTGCAATAGTGCATAGTGCAATGATTTTAAAATGATCCAGCACTCGCTTGAAGTTGACTCTTTCTTTATTTTTCTGTACACATACGTACAAACATGTTAAAATGAAGTTGATGTGTGTCTGCTTGGAGAATAAAAATATTCAAAATTGACACAACTGCATCAGCCCCACCTAATCTCCCTGTGTGATGGTAGTGCCCTGGACCTGACCGAAGGCTGCTTTAAATACCCTCTGGTGGAGCAGTATCTGAAGACCAAGCGTTTCTCCCGCTGGCTGGTGGTGAAGTACCTGGCGTGTCGGCTGTTAACCCTGCTCACCCTGCTGCTAGCCTGCCTCTACCTGGGCTACTACATTCGCCTAGCCTCCATCACCGATGAGTTTGCCTGTGACGTGCGGACAGGGGTGCTGAGGAACAACAGTGTGGTGCCGGTGCAGTGTAAACTGGTGGCGGTGGGGGTGTTCAGGCTGCTAAGCTATATCAACCTGGGGGTGTACATCCTGCTGGCTCCCCTGCTGGTGTACGCTGCCCTGGGCCCGGCCAGACAGAGCTCCCGCTTCCTCCGGCCCTACGAGATGCTGCCGGCCTTCGGGGCTCTGGACCTGGACACACCCTTCTACAACGACCTCAGCGTGTACCTGCTCTTCCTGGAGGAGAACCTCAGTGAGCTGAAGTCCTATAAGTGTCTGCAGGTGGGTAACAACACTACTATACATGTTTAGTCATATGATAGGCCGGTGGTCTATCATGACCATATGTTGCCCATTTTAGGTTTTTAAGTAATAACTTACAAGCGTTGTGCTCCAACTAATTGAGTCATTGTAACCACAATGGACAACTTTGGGTAGTGTCCACTTGGGAAAATATGCTTGGAATTATGTTACCCCAGTGAGACAGTATGTCTGGTATTACATTGAGGTATCGGCATGTCTATTTATGTGAAGTGTATTTCTACAGGTGCTGGAGTTGCTGAGGGAAGGAGGCGGTGAGGCCTTTGACACTATGTGTCTGCTGCAGACTCTGGGCCAGGTGAAGACAGATGTGGTGGATGGGAAAAGATCCACTTCACACAAGGACAGCAAAGACTGCACCAAGCCTGGAGAGGAGGACACAAGCTCTTCTGAGCTAAGAGGTGGGTGGGTGGGTAGACTAGGTTATTGGTTCACAAAATGATTGGTTTTATTATATATTCCCCTGCCTGTGTTTTATAACTTCATGCAGTTCACTCCACCCATCTGACGGTGCCGGAGAAACTATGGGGATCATAAACTGTCTCCCCAAACTCCCAGTGACCTCTACTACTAGGGGACAGGATAGGTCTTCTGCCTGCTCAGGTCAGAGCCTCTTCAGTCTCTCTCCAAGTGGACAAGAGTGCGTGGATAGAACCACATCCATGTCCTCTGGAAATAAAGTTCCCAGTTGTGTGTAACACTCTGAGGTTGCCTTGTTCTTCTGACTGGGAAAGGTGTCACTGAGTCACAGACCAGCCCAACTGGATAGTCTCTCTCTTTCGGGTATGGTCATCTTCCTCACACCATAGGCCAGATTGAGTTCAGTCTGATCTTTTTGATTCCTTTCAGATGTTTCTACATTGTGGCTGGACGACGGGCTGAAGAAAGACAACAAGGACAAGACCTGCTCTGGTGGGAAAGATGTACGTCAGAGAGTGATCTGAAGTGTGAACTAGGGCCTTTATCTTTTCAGTCATTTAGCAGACGTTCTTCTCCAGAGTGACTTACAGAAGCAATTAGAGTTAAGTGCCTTGCGCAAGGGCACATCAACAGATATTTCACATAGTCGGCTTGGAGATTGTAACCAGTGACCTTTCGGTTACTGGCCCTAACCACTAGGCTACATGCTGATCAATAGCTTGTTTATTTTTATTTTTTTTCAAGTGCTGTGTTGCTATGTTACCGTACCTACCTTAGTACAATAAAATTGTACCTTTTGTTCTTATCAGGATCGATCAAGCCCCTACTAATTTATTCTCTGGAATTTAAACAAAAGATGTTTATAGAACTGTGGTCCACAGTTTCCCTATAGAGATGCTCTCTTTCTGTGTTTACTGTCAGAGATACAAGGTGTTTGTCAGACTGCGTCATTATTTAATAAAAAAGCTGTGATTAGTTATCTAATTTTGCTAGCGACATAAACAAAGCCTTGCCCTCATTTTAACCAGCATACTTCAGCCTCGGTACTTAAGTGGTAACGTATTTATATTGAACCTTTTATTTTAGAAGGAATAGCAGATGATTTTATTCTTAGGGGATCTGAGTAACTCAATACGTCTCAGGGCTAGATTCAATCAGTTCTGCGCTAACCCGCTAACCCGCTAACCCGCTTAACCGACAACTGCATAGCACTTTCATTGTTTTTAGGCGATGTCGTAGGTGTAACGGCATTGGAGTTGTCAAATCAGCAAGCGTCTCCCTGCATTCTACCTGTCGCGGACATTGCCATTGGATGCAATGAGATTTAATAATAATCCCATGCAGGCTTGTTACAAATCCGAACACCAGAATGTGTGTTATAATCTACACCTTGATTAGGCTGATATACACTAAGTGTACTAAACATTATGAGAACCTGCTCTTTCCATGACAATAATTTACCAGGTAATTCCTGGTGAAAGCTTATGATCCCTTATTGATGTCGCCTGTTAAATCTATTTCAATCAGTGTAGATGAAGGGGAGGAGAATGTCTAAAGAAGGACTTTAAAGCCTTGAGACTTGGATTATGTATCTGTACCATTGAGGGTGAATGGGCAAGAGAAAAGATTTAAGCTTTTTAAGATTTTTGAATGGGGTATGGTAGGTGCCAGGCGCACCAGTTTGTGTGTCAAGAACTGCAACGCTGCTGGGGTTTTCACGCTCAACAAGAACAGTTCACCACCCAAAGGACATCCAGCCAACTTGAAACACCTGTGGGAAGCATTGGAATCAGCATGGGCCAGCATCCCTGTTGGACACTTTCAACACCTTGTGTGTTCAAGCCCCAATGAATTCAGGCTGTTCTGAGGGCAAAGGGGGTGCAACTCAATATTAGGAAGGTGTTCCTAATGTTTTGTACACTGTGTAAATCCTTATTTAGTTGAATGATTTTCAATTTGAGTGTCATTAATTCTATATAGCCTACACTTTCTCCTTATGAACTTCTAATGTAAGTGGGACTAGTGTGGCTTGGTGACAATGACTACACAAGCAGCCGCTCTGATTTGACAGCTCTAATGCAGTTCCACATCCAACACCGCAAAAAGACTAGCTATGTGGGTGTCAGCTATTGCCAGTTAACACGTGATCTGATTGAATCTAGGACTAAGTATCTACGGCTGTATTTAGATAGCCAGCCCAATTTGGATCTTTTTTCCCACTAATTGGTATTTTGAGCAATTGCATCGTCTCAACAAAAAAAAAGATCTGATTAGTTTAAAGACCAGAATTGGGCTACCTGTGTAAACTCAGCCAATGTGCATTGAAGTATAAAGCATGTTTGTGTGTAAAGTGCATGTGGAATGGAAGAGACTGTAGAGAAAGTCACTATTGTTACTCTAATGGTGCAGTATTTATGTTCATAATTTTATTTAGCAATACTTCAAAGCAATCCTTCAAAATGGGTATGAGACGTCGCTGTTAGTCTGTTTTTATCCAGTTTCGCATTGATTGATGTTAGATATTAGTTGCTATTTATTTCAATTGCATGTTAATGTACATGGTCCTGTTGGTTGTTATTTTTGTGTCTTATATACCACAGACAAAATGATGCACTGACTGTCCCAACTTCTTTGTAAAGTAACATCACCACGCACTTTTGATTTCATAGGTAATGTACTGTATGACAAAGGATATTCAAGTGTTTTAAACGTGTTTTTGTTCTTTTAAATAAAAATAGATGCTTATTGAAGTCTGATTCACGTTGTTCATTTTGATTATGAAATCACCCCACACAAGCATAAAACTGACAGCACTACAACATATCGAAAGGGTATTTATGGTTGGATGTTCAGTTATTCATAAGGAATGATAAGACAGTGTTTGGGGAAATAAAAAAAACTGCAGATGGACTGAAAATACATGTAAATTTCAAATGTTATTAAAGATACAATGAATAGAGTAGAAGTATTCAAAACATCAAAGTTGGGGTTAAAATAAATGTTTTTTGTTACAACCTACAATACCAGTCAAATGTTTGGACACACCTACAGTCCTCATTCAAGGGGGTTTATTTATACCTTTTTCTACATTGTTGAATAATAGTGAAGACATCAAAACTATGAAATAACACGTGGAATCATGTAGTAACAAAAATATATTTTATATTTGAGATTCTTCAAAGTAGCCCCCCTTTGCCTTGATGACAGCTTTGCTCACTATTGGCATTCTCTCAACCAGCTTCACCTGGAATGCTTTTCAAACAGTCTTGAAGGAGTTCCCACATCTGCTGAGCACTTGTTGGCTGCTTTTCCTTCAGTCTGCGATCCAACTCATCCCAAACCATCTGAATTGGGTTGAGGTTGGGTGATTGTGGAGGCCAGATCATCTGATGCAGCACTCCTTCACTCTCCTCCTTGGTCAAATAGCCCTTACACAGCCTGGAGGTGTGTTGGGTCATTGTCCTGTTGAAAACAAATGATAGTCCCACTAAGCGCAAACCAGATGGGATGGCGTATTGCTGCAGAATGCTGTGGTAGACATGCTGGTTAAGTGTGCCTTGAATTCTAAATAAATCACTGACAGTGTCACCTGGCAAAGCACTGGCAAAGCACCCCCACACCATCACAACTCCTCCATGCGTCACGGTGGGAACCACACATGCAGAGATCATCCGTTCAACCCCACACCATCACAACTCCTACATGCTTCACGGTGGGAACCACACATGCAGAGATCATCCGTTCACCCACACAGCGTCTCACAAAGACACGGCGGTTGGAACCAAAAATCTCACATTTGGACTATCATCCCATCAGTTGAGGATGCCTGGTCATTCTTTAAAAGTAACTTCCTCACCATTTTAGATAAGCATGCTCCGTTCAAAAAATGCAGAACTGAGAACAGATATAGCCCTTGGTTCACTCCAGATCTGACTGCCCTCGACCAGCACAAAAACATCCTGTGGCGGACTGCAATAGCATCGAATAGTCCCCGTGATACGCAACTGTTCAGGGAAGTCAGGAATCAATATACGCAGTCAGTCAGGAAAGCTAAGGCCAGCTTCTTCAGGCAGAAATTTGCATCCTGTAGCTCCAACTCCAAAAAGTTCTGGGACACTGTGAAGTCCATGGAGAACAAGAGCACCTCCTCCCAGCTGCACACTGCACTGAGGCTAGGTAACACGGTCACCACCGATAAATCCATGATTATCGAAAACAGCTGGCTATGCCTTCCACTAGTAAAACCAAATGCATGCTTTTCAACCGCTCGCTGCCTGCACCCGCACGCCTGACTAGCATCACCACCCTGGATGGTTCCGACCCTGAATATGTGGACATCTATAAGTACCTAGGTGTCTGGCTAGACTGCAAACTCTCCTTCCAGACTCATATCAAACATCTCCAATCGAAAATCAAATCTAGAGTCGGCTTTCTATTCCGCAACAAAACCTCCTTCACTCACGCCGCCAAACTTACCCTAGTAAAACTGACTATCCTACCGATTTTAGACTTTGGCGATGTCATTTACAAAATAGCTTCCAACACTCTACTCAGCAAACTGGATGCAGTTTATCACAGTGCCATCCGTTTTGTCACTAAAGCACCTTATACCACCCACCACTGCGACCTGTATGCTCTAGTCAGCTGGCCCTCGCTACATATTCGTCGCCAGACCCACTGGCTCCAGGTCATCTACAAGTCCATGCTAGGTAAAGCTCCGCCTTATCTCAGTTTACTGGTCATGACAATAACACCCACCCGTAGCACGAGTTCCAGCAGGTATATCTCACTGATCATCCCCAAAGCCAACACCTAATTTGGCCGCCTTTTCTTCCAGTTCTCTGCTGCCAGTGACTGGAACAAATTGCAAAAATCTCTGAAGTTGGAGTCTTTTATTTCCCTCACCAACTTTAAACATCAACTATCTGTGCAGCTAACCTATCGCTGCAGATGTACATAGTCCATCTGTAAATAGCCCACCCAAACTACCGACCTCATCCCCATACTGTTTTTATTTTATTTACTTTTCTGCTCTTTTGCACATCAGTATCTCTACTTGCACATCATCATCTGATCATTTATCACTCCAGTGTTAATCTGCTAAATTGTAATTATTCACTCCTATGGCCTATTTATTGCCTACTTCCTCATGCCTTTTGCACACACTGTATATAGACTTTATTTTTTTCCTACTATGTCATTGACTTCTTTATTGTGTTATTGGCTCACTGCTTTGCCTTATCTTGGCTGGGTCACAGTTGTAAATGAGAACTTGTTCGCAACTAGCCTACCTGGTTAAATAAAGGTGAAATAAAAATAATTTAAAAATGGTTTTAGGAACAGCAGTAACATCAGGCAGGATTTAGGCTACCAACTGTCTAGCCAGTTGTAGCTCAATCTTGGGTGCAATGATCGTGTGTGGAGGCTCATTGATTTAACGTTACGTAAGCCTACATGATACACCAGTAAAGTAATAAAATATATAGCTGTCGGCTATATTAACCACAACTTACTGTTCTTTGTGCAGCTTCTAATGTCGAACAAAGTTGGAAATTGTTGCACCTCCGTCTGTAATTTTCTTCCCGCATGTTTTGCAAGTTGCAATCTGTTTTTTTTGTTGATACAGCATCTTTTTTATATCCAAAAATAATAATTTTGGGTATCATCTTTCCAAGGGCTCCATCTGAATTCACCCGCCGACGTTCCTCTGCACTGCCACGCACAACTTTTTCTCAGCGGGCACAATTTGATTGGCTGCTGTCCTATTCAAAATGTAATCTGTTAAATGAAGAGTTGATGAGCTGCATACTTTTTTTAATAGCATAATTTTTTTATTTGGGCTTCGGGAGGGTATAAAGTCAGGTCGAGTCATAAGGCTCAAGTCCAAGTCACGAGTCATTGGCGTTAAAGTCAAAGTCGAGTTGCAAATCATATTTGTGACTCGAGTCCAAGTCATGTGACTCGAGTCCACACCTCTGGCCTACACTTTCTCGTTCGGAAATTCTAATGCAAATGGGACTGGTGAGGCTTCGAGTCTGACCTCCAGCCCCCTGAAGAAAGGGAAAGTGGTTGAATGAACCATCTGCTGTAAGCTGTTTATTGTTGTTGCTCCCAGGATGCAATTACATGTGGTAATCGATATCCACAAGGTCCATGCACACCAAAGAGTCCTGCTTTGATAGTAAAGTCCAAGAAGGACTATGGTTACTTCAGGGAGATTATATAATAGGATCTTGAGTTTCTCTATTGGAAAGTTACTATGGTTCATATTAGGACAGCTCCCTCACTGTTTTGTGAAATCGCCATGGGATCCCGTAATCAGTAGCATACAATCTTGTTTAATGCCATGATAAATGATATATTTAAACTGGAACAACATGAATAGACGTGGGCCGATTGTACGTAGTCCAAATAAGATACTGATGATTTGTCGCCACAGATGGTTTGTTTAGGTTTTATTATGGTTGTGGCTGGATGGAGTAGCCTAAATCTACTGTGCCATCTAGTGGTCGCATCGGGGACAACAGTTGTTGATAACAGCATTGTAGCTTTTGATTTTATTTTTTTGTAACCTTTATTTAGCATTGTAGCGAACCCTAAACATTTTCCTAACCTTAACCCCATTCTCATAACCTGCTACCTTAATTTACATAACCAGCTGTTTTAGTTCTCTAACATGCCATGTTAGTTATCCTAATCTACTATGTAAACAAAGGAAAGGTCAGCATTATGGTCAGAAGGTCAGCATTACAGCGTGATTGAAATTGAAAGGCAATGTTCCCACGTTAGCGGAGACTGCGTTCACGGTAAACGCTGCATATGTTGCCTCAATAGGAAATGACCTCTTGATGTCTATCGCGCAATCTATAACGCTTCAGTGATACAGATTGAATAGAGCCTTAATCAGAGTTCAATTCCTACTAGGTGACACTATTTCCTTTACCTTGGTGTGCCTGGGCAAAAACCAGTCTATGACGAGTGAGGAGGTAATAGTAGAGTTTAATATGTAGGAAAAGCATCTGAGTCTGTTGTGGTCTGTGGTGAGCCAGAGAGACATAGGGACCCAGGTGGTCGAGGTCATACTGTAGCTCAGCCTTGATAACTCAGAAAGGGGACAGGATACTGAGTTGGAGAGAGACCGGCCAATTGTGTTTCAATACAAATCATGTAATCCTTTTCCTTTTGTAATACTGAAGTACTCAGCTAAGAGACATGTAGTGTCTGGAAATGATTGGCTCTAAATTGGTAAACCTTCGCAATGACCTTGGTAGGAAAAACCCAACATTTCCACCAAATTGAATTTGTTTTAACATTTGATTTAACTGTAAGTTTAACAATTTCTTATTTTTTTTAATGACATTGCTCCTACATATAATTGGATTCTCTGCAAAGAAAGTTAATGTCGTGGTGATTGTCTTTGTAGAAATGTGTGTTTTGGTGAAACAAAAGCTATTTGAGAAAAGTTCTCCTAATTTCCGAGTGCCAAGACGAATGTCAGAGAAAAACGATTAGACGGTTGCTGTTACCGAGGCAAAGTTGTTTTTGTATTCACACATTCGGACATTCAACAGACATTAATATAATAATAATAATATATGCCATTTAGCAGACACTTTTATCCAAAGCGACTTACAGTCATGTGTGCATACATTCTACGTATGGTCAGACATTCAACAGACATTCATCAGACATTCAACAGACATTCATCAGACATTCCACAGACATTCACCAAAAGCCATTTGAAATGTAAGAATCAATAACTCACCGTTTGTCACAGAATCATCAAGCTAGATATGATTTAATCTATAAATGTCTAGCATACTTCTACAACCTGTTATGCAGGTGAATGAGGACCCAAAAGCGACTTGGCAAAAACAGAGTCTTTAATCCAGTAAAGGAAATATGCAATACTCCTAGACAAATCGGAGCGGTAAATAAAGCATAAAAAACAATTCCACTCGTAATGACGAGAACAGACTGGAGACTCGATCATAAACTGTAGGTTGCCTCGGGAAGGCACTTGACCGTAGCAGACTCAGACACCTGCTCACCACGCAGCATCTGAGGGAAACACGACACGACAGGGCGATACAAAGACACAGCACGGTGAACAATATACAAGGATCCGACAGGACAGAAACGGAAAACAAGGGGAGAAATAGGGACTCTAATCAGGGGAAAAGATAGGGAACAGGTGTGGAAAGACTAAATGATTGATTAGGGGAATAGGAACAGCTGGGAGCAGGAACGGAACGATAGAGAGAAGAGAGAGAGGGAGGGAGAGAGAAAAAAGGGAACGAACCTAAAAAGACCAGCAGGGGGAAAACGAACAGAAGGAAAAGCAAAATGACAAGACAATATAAGACAAAACATGACAGTACCCCCCCCACTCACCGAGCGCCTCCTGGCGCACTCGAGGAGGAATCCTGGCGGCAACGGAGGAAATCATCAATCAGTGAACGGTCCAGCACGTCCCGAGACGGAACCCAACTCCTCTCCTCAGGACCGTAACCCTCCCAATCCACTAAGTATTGGTGACCCCGTCCCCGAGAACGCATGTCCATGATCCTACGTACCTTGTAAATAGGTGCGCTCTCGACAAGGACGGGAGGGGAGGAGGGAAGACGAACGGGGGGTGCGAAGAAAGGGCTTGACACAGGAGACATGGAAGACAGGATGGACGCGCCGAAGATGTCGCGGAAGAAGCAGTCGCACAGCGACAGGATTGACGACCTGGGAGACATGGAACGGACCAATGAACCGCGGAGTCAACTTACGAGAAGCTGTCGTAAGAGGAAGGTTGCGAGTGGAAAGCCACACTCTCTGGCCGCAACAATACCTTGGACTCTTAATCCTACGTTTATTGGCGGCTCTCACAGTCTGTGCCCTGTAACGGCAAAGTGCAGACCTCACCCTCCTCCAGGTGCGCTCACAACGTTGGACAAACGCTTGAGCGGAGGGAACGCTGGACTCGGCAAGCTGGGATGAGAACAGAGGAGGCTGGTAACCCAGACTACTCTGAAACGGAGATAACCCGGTAGCAGACGAAGGAAGCGAGTTGTGAGCGTATTCTGCCCAGGGAGCTGTTCTGCCCAAGACGCAGGGTTTCTGAAAGAAAGGCTGCGTAGTATGCGACCAATCGTCTGATTGGCCCTCTCTGCTTGACCGTTAGACTGGGGTGAAACCCGGAAGAGAGACTGACGGACGCACCAATCAAACGACAGAACTCCCTCCAAAACTGTGACGTGAATTGCGGGCCTCTGTCTGAAACGGCGTCTAACGGGAGGCCATGAATTCTGAACACATTCTCGATGATGATTTGTGCCGTCTCCTTAGCGGAAGGAAGTTTAGCGAGGGAATGAAATGTGCCGCCTTAGAGAACCTATCGACAACCGTAAGAATCACAGTCTTCCCCGCAGACAAAGGCAGACCGGTAATGAAGTCTAGGGCGATGTGAGACCATGGTCGAGAAGGAATGGGAAGCGGTCTGAGACGACCGGCAGGAGGAGAGTTACCTGACTTAGTCTGCGCGCAGTCCGAACAAGCAGCCACGAAACGGCGCGTGTCACGCTCCTGAGTCGGCCACCAAAAGCGCTGGCGAATAGAAGCAAGAGTGCCTCGAACGCCGGGATGACCAGCTAACTTGGCAGAGTGAGCCCACTGAAGAACAGCCAGACGAGTAGAAACAGGAACGAAAAGAAGGTTACTAGGACAAGCGCGCGGCGACGCAGTGTGCGTGAGTGCTTGCTTAACCTGTCTTTCAATTCCCCAGACTGTCAACCCGACAACACGCCCATAAGGAAGAATCCCCTCGGGATCAGTAGAAGCCACAGAAGAACTAAAAAGACGGGATAAGGCATCAGGCTTGGTGTTCTTGCTACCCGGACGGTAAGAAATCACAAACTCGAAACGAGCGAAAAACAACGCCCAACGAGCTTGACGAGCATTAAGTCGTTTGGCAGAACGGATGTACTCAAGGTTCTTATGGTCTGTCCAAACGACAAAAGGAACGGTCGCCCTCCAACCACTGTCGCCATTCGCCTAGGGCTAAGTGGATGGCGAGCAGTTCGCGGTTACCCACATCATAGTTGCGTTCAGATGGCGACAGGCGATGAGAAAAATAAGCGCAAGGATGAACCTTATCGTCAGACTGGAAGCGCTGGGATAGAATGGCTCCCACGCCTACCTCTGAAGCGTCAACCTCGACAATGAATTGTCTAGTGACGTCAGGAGTAACGAGGATAGGAACGGACGTAAAACGTTCTTTTAGAAGATCAAAAGCTCCCTGCGCGGAACCGGACCACTTAAAACACGTCTTGACAGAAGTAAGAGCTGTGAGAGGGGCAGCAACTTGACCGAAATTACGAATGAAACGCCGATAGAAATTAGCGAAACCTAGAAAGCGCTGCAACTCGACACGTGACCTTGGAACGGGCCACTCACTGACAGCTTGGACCTTAGCGGAATCCATCTGAATGCCTTCAGCGGAAATAACGGAACCGAGAAAAGTAACGGAGGAGACATGAAAAGAGCACTTCTCAGCCTTCACGTAGAGACAATTCTCTAAAAGGCGCTGGAGAACACGTCGAACGTGCTGAACATGAATCTCGAGTGACGGTGAAAAAATCAGGATATCGTCAAGGTAGACAAAAACAAAGATGTTCAGCATGTCTCTCAGAACATCATTAACTAATGCCTGAAAAACAGCTGGCGCATTGGCGAGACCAAACGGCAGAACCCGGTACTCAAAATGCCCTAACGGAGTGTTAAACACCGTTTTCCACTCGTCCCCCTCTCTGATGCGCACGAGATGGTAAGCGTTACGAAGGTCCAACTTAGTAAAGCACCTGGCTCCCTGCAGAATCTCGAAGGCTGATGACATAAGGGGAAGCGGATAACGATTCTTAACCGTTATGTCATTCAGCCCTCGATAATCCACGCAGGGGCGCAGAGTACCGTCCTTTTTCTTAACAAAAACCCCGCCCCGGCCGGAGAGGAAGAAGGCACTATGGTACCGGCGTCAAGAGACACAGACAAATAATCCTCGAGAGCCTTACGTTCGGGAGCCGACAGAGAGTATAGTCTACCCCGAGGAGGAGTGGTCCCCGGAAGGAGATCAATACTACAATCATACGACCGGTGAGGAGGAAGGGAGTTGGCTCGGGACCGACTGAAGACCGTGCGCAGATCATGATATTCCTCCAGCACTCCTGTCAAATCGCCAGGTTCCTCCTGAGAAGTGGGGACAGAAGAAACGGGAGTGATGGCAGACATTAAACACTTCACATGACAAGAAACGTTCCAGGATAGGATAGAATTACTAGACCAATTAATAGAAGGATTATGACATACTAGCCAGGGATGACCCAAAACAACAGGTGTAAAAGATGAACGAAAAATCAAAAAAGAAATCGTCAGGATACAGTGAGGGTTAAAGGTAGTGTCTCAAATCTGATACTGGGAAGATGACTACCATCTAAGGCGAACATGGGCGTAGGCTTGTCTAACTGTCTGAAAGGAATGTCATGTTTCCGAGCCCATGCTTCGTCCATGAAACAACCCTCAGCCCCAGAGTCTATCAAGGCACTGCATGTAGCACCCGAACCGGTCCAGCGTAGATGGACCGACATAGTAGTACAGGATCTAGATGGAGAGACCTGAGTAGTAGAGCTCACCAGTAGCCCTCCGCTTACTGATGAGCTCTGGCTTTTACTGGACATGAATTGACAAAATGTCCAGCAAGTCCGCAATAGAGGCACAGGCGGTTGGTGATCCTCCGTTCCCTCTCCTTAGTCGAGATGCGAATACCTCCCAGCTGCATGGGCTCAGTCTCTGAGCCAGAGGAGGGAGATGGTTGCGATGCGGAGCAGGGAAACACCGTTGACGCGAGCTCTCTTCCACGAGCTCGGTGATGAAGATCTACCCGTCGTTCTATGCGGATGGCGAGAGCAATCAAAGAGTCCACACTGGAAGGAACCTCCCGGGAGAGAATCTCATCTTTAACCACTGCGTGGAGTCCCTCCAGAAAACGAGCGAGCAGCGCCGGCTCGTTCCAGTCACTAGAGGCAGCAAGAGTGCGAAACTCTATAGAGTAATCCGTTATGGATCGATCACCTTGGCATAGGGAAGCCAGGGCCCTAGAAGCCTCCCTACCAAAAACTGAACGGTCAAAAACCCGAATCATCTCCTCTTTAAAGTTCTGGTAATTGTTAGAACAATCAGCCCTTGCCTCCCAGATAGCTGTGCCCCACTCTCGAGCCCGGCCAGTAAGGAGTGATATGACGTAAGCAACCCGAGCTCTCTCTAGAGTATGTGTTGGGTTGGAGAGAGAACACAATATCACACTGGGTGAGAAAGGAGCGGCACTCCGTGGGCTGCCCGGAGTAACAAGGTGGGTTATTAACCCTAGGTTCCGGAGGCTCGGCAGACCAGGAAGTAACAGGTGGCACGAGACGAAGACTCTGGAACTGTCCAGAGAGGTCGGAAACCTGAGCGGCCAGGTTCTCCACGGCATGACGAGCAGCAGACAATTCCTGCTCGTGTCTGCCGAGCATGGCTCCTTGGATCTCGACGGCAGTGTTACGAGCGTCTGTAGTCGCTGGGTCCATTCTTTGGTCGGATCCTTCTGTTATGCAGGTGAATGAGGACCCAAAAGCGACTTGGCGAAAACAGAGTCTTTAATCCAGTAAAGGAAATATGCAATACTCCTAGACAAATCGGAGCGGTAAATAAAGCATAAAAAACAATTCCACTCGTAATGACGAGAACAGACTGGAGACTCGATCATAAACTGTAGGTTGCCTCGGGAAGGCACTTGACCGTAGCAGACTCAGACACCTGCTCACCACGCAGCATCTGAGGGAAACATGACACGACAGGGCGATACAAAGACACAGCACGGTGAACAATATACAAGGATCCGACAGGACAGAAACGGAAAACAAGGGGAGAAATAGGGACTCTAATCAGGGGAAAAGATAGGGAACAGGTGTGGAAAGACTAAATGATTGATTAGGGGAATAGGAACAGCTGGGAGCAGGAACGGAACGATAGAGAGAAGAGAGAGAGGGAGGGAGAGAGAAAAAAGGGAACGAACCTAAAAAGACCAGCAGGGGGAAAACGAACAGAAGGAAAAGCAAAATGACAAGACAATATAAGACAAAACATGACACAACCTTTGTTTGGAGGAAAAAATCCAGTTTTGATTTGATAGAGACGTGTAGTTCGTTTAGAGGGTGTGTGGTAAAAGTTCTAACGAGTCTGTTATACCCTATTAGAAGGGGCCTGGCAGAAAATTCTGCATATTCAGTCATATTAAATTAGATTACATGAAAAAACTATGGGATGAAGGGGTCAGGCCTGACTAACAAAGAAGACAAGTGAATGGATCAAGAGGACCAAGGTAACCATGAGGATCAACATGGACATTCCACAATGGAGATAAGGAAAACTAAGAGTCAACCATATATTAGCATGGGTATTGAAAGATACCAGAGGGTGCATAACACAAAAAAAGCACTATTATAAGAAGTAGATGTTACGTGCTTGGTTTTTGGGCTAAATGTATACATTATGATTTGCCTCTGAACTGTATGTGAACCCCTCTGCAATCTACTGGCACTAACCATTAAAAACTAGGACTTCAACCAGGCTGTCCCAATGCTCTTTGCTCTCTTAAACTGCTTGCACTAAGCCTACGTGACAAGTTGTTTTTTCACAAAAGATCATGAAAAACAATATCAACTGGCCAAAATCGTCTCTACATAATTCAGCAGAGAGGTGTGCAACTACCACACATTATACTACGTCACCTACATAGGTATTACCAAAAAAATCCCTTTCAATTCACAATCCTGGCAGAAAGAACTATTTGCAAACCTTTTAAAATGTCCAGAAAGACAGTGGTCTTAGAAGGGTATTTATACTTTAAAAGACATATTTTATGTGAATGGATGTGGATGAAAGTATTCTGTCAGTGTTTTTTCTTTACCTCCAAATCTATATATGAGTGAGCCTATGAGGATCTTGGGGATCATATTTACGATTATAGCCATTGATCAAACGTATAACAGACAGACACTGTTCAAAAGGACTTGTTTGTGATATCTACACTCAGTTGCCACTTTATTCGCTTCACCACCCTATTCACGAAAATAAATTGCTCCTATATACACCAAGTCCAGTGGTCTTGGCTTGCTAGACACTAAAGCATTCAGAGACGTATTCAGGTATTATGTTACTGTTTGTTTGAACTTTAGAATGTGCAAAATGACAGCACAGTCTGTGATGGTCTTTTGTAACTCAGAAAAGTTCCAAAACTGCTTTTTAATAATTCCAACACTCAGTTTGTACTGACTGAAATAAACTCCAACTGGACTTAAAAACAGTTTATCTCCTTTCCCAGTTTCATCAACTGTTTTGAATTCACACTGTTCCAGATGCAAAGGGGGTTGTACCTAATAAAGTGATGACTGAATCTGTAGACTTTCCAGAATGTGTTCTGGGAATACCCGGGGTATTAAACATTTGGCTGTAAGTATTGAACAGATGAATCTATCACCAGGAAAAAAGCCTGAAAAAGGAAATACTGATACGATTCATTTGTTGTGAAGAAGACGTCAGGTTCAGCAAGCGCCAGGACCGTCTCCTAAAGTTGATTCAGCTGCGGCATCGGGGCACCACCAGTACAGAGCTTGCTCAGGAATGGCAGCAGGCAGGTGTGAGTGCATCTGTACAAACAGTGAGACGAAGACTTTTGGAGGATGGCCTGGTGTCAAGAAGGGCAGCAAAGAAGCCACTTCTCTCCAGGAAAAACACCAGGGACAGACTGATATTCTGCAAAAGGTACAGGCATTGGATTGCTGAGGACTGGGGTAAAGTCATTTTCTCTGATGAATCCCATTTCCGTTTGTTTGGGGCATCCGGAAAAAAAGCTTGTCTGGAGAAGACAAGGTGAGCGCTACCATCAGCCCTGTGTTATGCCAACAGTAAAGCATCCTGAGACCATTCATGTGTGGGGTTGCTTCTCAGCCAAGGGAGTGGGCTCACTCACAATTTTGCCTAAGAACACAGCCATGAATAAAGAATGGTACCAACACATCCTCCGAGAGCAACTTCTCCCAACCATCCAGGAACAGTTTGGTGACGAACAATGCCTTTTCCAGCATGATGGAGCACCTTGACATAAGGCAAAAGTGATAACTAAGTAGCTCGGGGAACAAAACATCGATATTTTGGGTCCATGGCCAGGAAACTCCCCAGACCTTAACCCCATTGAGAACTTGTGGTCAATCCTCAAGAGGCAGGTGGACAAACAAAAACACACAAATTCTGACAAACGCCAAGCATTGATTATGCAAGAATGGGCTCCCATCAGTCAGGATGTGGCCCAGAAATTACTCTTTGCATCAACTTCATAAAAAGCGTTTGACACATATGAAATGCTTGTAATTATACTTCAGTATTCCACAGTAACATCTGACAAAAATATCTAAAGACACTGAAGCAGCAAACTTTGTGAAAATTAATATTTGTGTCATTCTCAAAACTTTTGGCCATGACTGTATTTCTAAATCCCACATGGTGATCTCATGGAACCTTGCTGTTTTTATGTCTTGGCCACTAGGGGTAGGTGTTCTTTTTATTCTGCATTAGCCTAGCAGGAAATACAGAAAAAAGGAGGAAAATTCTCAGACTTACAGTAGTTTACAAGATTGACTAGGTATTTTCCAGGCTATGAAAACTCATGTAGTTTCATCCTTCAAGAAATTTAGAAGTATGAAACTTTGTCTTGACACTTTTTTAATCAGGGTTATCCTTGTGTTATTGCTAGGGTTGCACATTTTGGGGAATATTCAGAGGTGGAAACTTTCCATGGGAATTAACTGGAATATATAGGAATTAACGGGAATATATTGGAATTCACAGAAATATATGCAAATTAATATTAATACCATTTAAATGTAGATGTTTTTTGCATTGGATATATTTACCATATCATATGGAGACAGAAACATAAACCTTTTACCTGATCATAAGTAGACAAATTGCAAATGATTAAATCCTTCCAATATAAAAAAAAAAACAATTTAGTTACGAATTGAATTTTAATTTATGGTGTTGACTCTTCACATGGGATGATTTCACTGAACAACAAAACAAAGGGAATATTGAATGATCCCCAATGATCCATCGCATCTCCCAAAAACATTTTCAACATACATCTGTAAAATGATACTCTCGAAACTAAAGCTTTGGTTGTCTTCCTCTCATGTCTTCTCCCTGGACCTCATCAGTGTCCACCTCTTGAATATCAGACTCTGAGGCCACATCTTCACTGTCACTTTCCAACCTTGTTGAGGATGGCTTGTTCTCAGGCTCAAAAAGCCTCAAATTTGCCAGGATGGTCACCAATTTTTCAACCCTTGTATTGGTCAGCCTGTTGCGTGCTTTGGTGTGTGTTCCCAAACAAGGACCAGTTGCGCTCTGAGGCGGCTGATGTTGGTGGGATTTGGAGGATGATGGAGGCAACAGGGGAAAGAGCCTCAGATCCACAAAGTCCCTTCCACCAGGTGGTTGATGAGATATGTTGGCACGACTGCCATATTGCATCTCCATCCCAAAGCCCTTGCTTGGAAGTGTACTTTGCCAGACTGCCAAGAACTTTGCCCTCAACCAGGCCAAGGTGGACAGACATGGTAGTAATGAAACCATAGGCCTTGTTGATCTCTGTACCCAAACAAGGGCACTGCGTTCATCCACCTCTGGCCTGCTCGCCTCCCTACCACTGAGGAAGTACAGTTCCCGCTCAGCCCAGTCAAAACTGTTCGCTGCTCTGGCCCCCCAATGGTGGAACAAACTCCCTCACAACGCCAGGACAGCGGAGTCAATCACCACCTTCCGGAGACACCTGAAACCCCACCTCTTTAAGGAATACCTAGGATAGGATAAGTAATCCTTCTCACCCCCCCCCTTAAGATTTAGATGCACTATTGTAAAGTGACTGTTCCACTGGATGTCATAAGGTGAATGCACCAATTTGTAAGTCGCTCTGGATAAGAGCATCTGCTAAATGACTTAAATGTAAATGTAAAATGCACCAGACAGGATGCTCTTGCCAGCATACTTGGAGTCCAACATGTCTGCTGCGGCGTGTAGGCAGAAGTCTTCTTTTTGATGTATTTCAGAACTGCAGTTTCCTCTGCTTGGAGCAACAGTGAAGTGGGCAGGGCAGTACGGATGTCTTCTCTTAGATCTGCAAACAGAGTCTGGACATCAGACAGGATGGCATTGTCTCCCTCAATCCGTGCAATGGCTACTGCTATAGGTTCCAGGAGTTTCAGGCTGCTTACCACTCTCTCCCAAAATACATCATACAGGAGGTTCATCTTGATGGGGCTGTCCATATCAGCAGACTGTGATTTCTTGGAGACAAGTCCCCTCCAGGAGACTGTCAAACATGATGACAACACCACCCCAACGGGTGTTGCTCTGCAGCTTCAATGTGGTGCTCTTATTCTTCTCACTTTGGTTGGTGAGGTAGATTGCTGCTATAACTTGATGACCCTTCACATACCTAACCATTTCCTCGGCTCTCCTGTAGAGTGTATCCATTGTTTTCAGTGCCATGATGTCCTTGAGGAGCAGATTAAATGCATGAGCAGCACAACTAATCGGTGTGAAGTGAGAGTAGGACTCCTCCACTTTAGACCAAGCAGCCTTCATGTTCGCAGCATTGTCTGTCACCAGTGCAAATACCTTCTGTGGTCCAAGGTCATTGATGACTGCCTTCAGCTCATCTGCAATGTAGAGACCGGTGTGTTTGTTGTCCCTTGTGTCTGTGCTCTTGTAGAATACTGGTTGTGGGGTGGAGATGATGTAGTTAATTATTTCTTGCCCACAAACATTCGACCACCCATCAGAGACGATTGCAATACAGTCTGCTTTCTCTATGATTTGCTTGACCTTCTGTTGAACTCTGCATCCAGCAAATGAGTAGATAAAGCATGTCTGGTTGGAGGGGTGTATGCTGGGCGAATAACTTTCAGAAATCTCTTCCAATACACATTGCCTGTGAGCATCAGAGGTGAACCAGTTGCACACACAGCTTGAGCAAGACATTCATCAGCATTTCTCTGACTTATGTTCCTCCATTGAGGCAATACAACATCTGATTCCAGGAGGGCCATGAGCTGTTGCTGTTGATAAGGTGTCTGATTCATCATTTTTTAAATTATATAGCCCTTCTTACATCAGCTGATATCTCAAAGTGCTGTACAGAAACCCAGCTTAAAACCCCAAACAGCAAGCAATGCAGGTGTAGAAGCACAGTGGCTAGGAAATACTCCATAGAAAGGCCAAAAGCTAGGAAGAAACCTAGAGAGGATCCAGGCTATGAGGGGTGGCCAGTCCTCTGTTGGCTGTGCCGGGTGGAGATTATAACAGAACAGCCAAGATGCATGGTCAAATAATAATAATCACAGTAGTTGTCGAGGGTGCAGCAAGTCAGCACCTCAGGAGTAAATGTCAGTTGGCTTTTCATAGCCGATCATTAAGAGTATCTCTACCACTCCTGCTGTCTCTAGAGAGTTGAAAACAGCAGGTCTGGGACAGGTAGCACGTCCGGTGAATATGTCAGGGTTCCATAGCCGCAGGCAGAACAGTTGAAAGGCTCCTGTCTCAGCCTCCAGTATTTATGCTGCAGTAGTTTATGTGTCGGGGGGCTAGGGTCAGTTTGTTTATCTGGAGTACTTCTCCTGTCCTATTCGGTGTCCTGTGTAAATCTAAGTGTGCATTCTCTAATTCTCTCCTTCTCTCTTTCTTTCTCTCTCTCGGAGGACCTGAGCCCTAGAACCATGCCCCAGGACTACCTGACATGATGACTCCTTGCTGTCCCCAGTCCACCTGGCCATGCTGCTGCTCCAGTTTCAACTGGCCTGGGCCCTAGGACCATGTCCCAGGACTACCTGACATGAGGACTCCTTGCTGTCCCCAGTCCACCTGGCCATGCTCCTGCTCCAGTTTCAACTGTTCTGCCTTACTATTATTCAACCATGCTGGTCATTTATGAACATTTGAACATCTTGGCCACGTTCTGTTATAATCTCCACCCGGCACAGCCAGAAGAGGACTGGCCACCCCACATATGCTCTCTCTAATTCTCTCTTTCTTTCTCTCTCTCGGAGGACCTGAGCCCTAGGACCGTGCCCCAGGACTACCTGACATGATGGCTCCTTGCTGTCCCCAGTCCACCTGACTGTGCTGCTGCTCCAGTTTCAACTGTTCTGCCTTATTATTATTTGACCATGCTGGTCATTTATGAACATTTGAACATCTTGGTCATGTTCTGTTATAATCTCTACCCGGCACAGCCAGAAGAGGACTGGCCACCCCACATAGCCCGGTTCCTCTCTAGGTTTCTTCCTAGGTTTTGGCCTTTCTAGGGAGTTTTTCCTAGCCACCGTGCTTTTACACCTGCATTGTTTGCTGTTTGGGGTTTTAGGCTGGGTTTCTGTACAGCACTTTGAGATATCAGCTGATGTACGAAGGGCTATATAAATAAATTTGATTTGATTTGATTTGATTTGAAACTGGAGCTGCAGCACGGCCAGGTGGACTGAGGACAGCAAGGAGTCATCATGCCAGGTAGTCCTGAGGCATGGTCCTAGGGCTCAGGTCCTCCGAGAGAGAGAAAGAAAGAGAGAAAGAGAGAATTAGAGAGAGCATACTTAAATTCACACAAGACACCGGATAAGACAGGAGAAGTACTCCAGATATAACAAACTGACCCTAGCCCCCCGACACATAAACCACTGCAGCACAAATACTGGAGGCTGAGACAGAAGGGGTTAGGAGACACTGTGGCCCCATCCGATGATACCCCGGAAAGGGCCAAACAGGAAGGATATAACCCCACCCACTTTGCCAAAACACAGTCCCCACACCACAGAGGGATATCTTCAACCACCAACTTACCATCCTGAGCCAACCCAGACAGGAAGATCACGTAAGTGACTTAACCCACTCAAGTGACGCACCCCTCCTAGGGACGGCATGAAAGAGCACCAGTAAGCAAGTGACTCAGTCCATGTAAAAGGGTTAGAAGCAGAGAATCCCAGAGGAGAGAGGGGAACCGGCCAGGCAGACAGCAAGGGCGGTTCGTTGCTCCAGAGCCTTTCCGTTCACCTTCACACTCCTAGGCCAGTCTACACTCAATCATATGACCCACTGAAGAGATGAGTCTTCAGTAAAGACTTAAAGGTTGAGACCGAGTCTGCGTCTCTCACATGGGTAGGCAGTCCATTCCATAAATATTTAGCTCTATAGGAGATGGCCCTGCCTGCAGCTGTTTGCTTAGAAATTCTAGGGACAATTAGGAGGCCTGCGTCTTGTGACCGTAGCGTACATGTAGGTATGTATGGCAGGACCAAATCGGAAAGATAGGTAGGAGCAAGCCCATGTAATGCTTTGAAGGTTAGCAGTAAAACCTTGAAATCAGCCCTTGCCTTAACAAGAAGACAGTGTAGGGAGGCTAGCACTGGAGTAATATGATCAAATGTTTTGGTTCTGGTCAGGATTCTAGCAGCCGTATTTAGCACTAACTAACTGAAGTTTATTTAGTGCTTTATCCGGGTAGCCGGAAAGTAGAGCATTGCAGTAGTCTAACCTAGAAGTAACAAAAGCATGGATTAATTTTTCTGCATCATCTTTGGACAGAAAGTTTCTGATTTATTCAATGTTACATAGATGGAAAAAAAGCAGTCCTTGAAACAGTCTTGATATGTTCGTCAAAAGAGAGATCAGGGTCCAGAGTAACGCAGAGGTCCTTAACAGTTTCATTTGAGACGACTGTACAACCATCAAGATTAATTGTCAGATTCAACAGAAGATATCTTTGTTTCTTGGGACCTAGAACAAGCATCTCTATTTTGTCCGAGTTTAAAAGTAGAACGTTTGCAGCCATCCACTTCCTTATGTCTGAAACACAGGCTTCTAGCGAGGGCAATTTTGGGGCTTCACCATGTTTCATTGAAATGTACAGCTGTGTGTCATCCGCATAGCAGTGAAAGTTAACATTATGTTTTCGAATTACATCCCCAAGAGGTCAAATATATAGTGAAAACAATCAATAGTGGTCCTAAAATGGAACCTTGAGGAACACCGAAATTTACAGTTGATTTGTCAGAGGACAAACCATTCACAGAGGCAAACTGATATCTTTCCGACAGATAAGACCTAAACCAGGAAAGAACTTGTCCGTGTAGACCAATTTGGGTTTCCAACCTCTCCAAAAAAAAAGGGGTTATCGATGGTATTAAAAGCAGCACTGAGGTCTAGGAGGACGGGGACAGATGTAGAGCCTCGGTCTGACGCCATTAAAAGGTCCTTTACCACTTTCACAAGTGCATTCTCAGTGCTATGATGGGGTCTAAAACCAGACTGAAGCATTTCGTATACATTGTTGTCTTCAGGAAAGTAGTGAGTTGCTGCGCAACAGCTTTTTCTAACATTTTTGAGAGGAATGGAAGATTCGATATAGGCCGATAGTTTTTTATATTTTCTGGGTCAAGGTTTGGCTTTTTCAAGAGAGGCTTTATTACTGCAACTTTTAGTGAGTTTGGTACACATCCGGTGGATAGAGAGACGTTTATTATGTTCAACATAGGAGGGCCAAGCACAGGAAGCAGCTCTTTCAGTAGTTTAGTTGGAATAGGGTCCAGTATGCAGCTTGAAGGTTTAGAGGCCATGATTATTTTCATCATTGTGTCAAGAGATATAGTACTAAAACACTTGAGTGTCTCTCTTGATCCTAGGTGCTGGCAGAGTTGTGTAGACTCAGGACAACTGAGCTTTGTAGGAATACGCAGATTTAAAGAGGAGTCCGTAATTTGCTTTCTAATGATCATGATCGTTCAGGAATTTATTACTGCTGAAGTGAAAGCCATCCTCTCTTGGGGAATGCTGCTTTTTAGTTAGCTTTGCGACAGTATCAAAAAGGAATTTAGGATTGTTCTTATTTTCCTCAATTAAGTTAGAAAAATAGGATGATCGAGCAGCAGTAAGAGCTCTTCGATACTGCACGGTAGTGTCTTTCCAAGCTAGTCGGAAGACTTCCAGTTTGGTGTGGCGCCATTTCCGTTCCAATTATCTGGAAGCTTGCTTCAGAA
The DNA here is from genome assembly GCF_021184085.1 of Oncorhynchus gorbuscha. Classification (NCBI taxonomy): domain Eukaryota; kingdom Metazoa; phylum Chordata; class Actinopteri; order Salmoniformes; family Salmonidae; genus Oncorhynchus; species Oncorhynchus gorbuscha. The sequence continues at coordinate 74,281,284 of NC_060174.1, forward strand.
CTTGGGTATGTTTTGTATACCAGGGAGCTAGTTTCTTATGGCAAATGTTTTTAGCTTTTAGGGGTGCAACTGCATCTAGGGTATTGCGCAATGTTAAATTGACTTCCTCAGTTAGGTGGTTAACTGATTTTTGTCCTCTGATGTCCTTGGGTAGGCAGAGGGAGTCTGGAAGGGCATCAAGGAATCCTTGTTTTTGTCTGAGAATTTATAGCACAAATTTTGATGCCCCTTGGTTTGGGGTCTGAGCAGATTATTTGTTGCGATTGCAAACGTAATAAAATGGTGGTCTGATAGTCCAGGATTATGAGGAAACACATTAAGATCCACAACATTTATTCCATGGGACAAAACTAGGTCCAGAGTATGACTGTGGCAGTGAGTAAGTCCACAGACATGTTGGACAAAACCCACTGACTCGATGATGGCTCCGAAAGCCTTTTGGAGTGGGTCTGTGGACTTTTCCTTGTGAATATTAAAATCATAATATTATCTGCTACGACTACAAGGTCCGATAGGAATTAAGGGAACTCAGTGAGGAACGCTGTATATGGCCCAGGAGGCCTGTAAACAGTAGCTATAAAAAGTGATTGAGTAGGCTGCATAGATTTCATGACTAGAAGCTCAAAAGACGAAAATGTCTTTTTTTTTTTTGTAAATTGAAATTTGCTATCGTAAATGTTAGCAACACCTCTGCCTTTGCGGGATGCACGGGGGATATGGTCACTAGTGTAACCAGGAGGTGAGCCATGTTTCAGTCAGGCCAATCATATCAAGATTATGATCAGTGATTAGTTCATTGACTATAATTGCCTTTGAAGTAAGTGATCTAACATTAAGTAGCCCTATTTTGAGATGTGAGGTATCACGATCTCTTTCAATAATGACAGGAATGGAGGAGGTCTTTATCCTAGTGAGATTGCTAAGGCGAACACCGCCATGTTTAGTTTTGCCCAATCATGTCGAGGCACAGACACGGTCTCAATGGGGATAGCTGAGCTGACTACACTGACTGTGCTAGTGGCAGACTCCACTATGCTGGCAGTCTGGCTAACAGCCTGCTGCCTGGCTTGCACCCTATTTCATTGTGGAGCTAGAGGAGTTAGAGCCCTGTCTATGTTGGTAGATAAGATGAGAGCACCCCTCCAGCTCGGATGGAGTCCGTCACTCCTCAGCAGGCCAGGCTTGGTCCTGTGTGTGGATGAGTCCCAGAAAGAGGGCCAATTATTTACAAATGCTATCTTTTGGGATGGGCAGAAAACAATTTAACAAAAATCCAATTAAATTTGAAAATGTTTCTAATTCCAAAATCATGTAACAGAATTTGGGTATTCCAGAACTGTAATTTACATGTAAATAAACATAACCCTGTTTTACTGGATGTCATAAGGTGAATGCACCAATTTGTAAGTCGCTCTGGATAAGAGCGTCTGCTAAATGACTTAAATGTAAATGTTATGTTTTTAATACTGCAGATAGAATGCTCTGTGTGCCAGAGATGGTACCATTCAGCTTGTCTGGGGATGACAAAGAAGGACTTCAACAAAGGCAAAGTAGAAAATGATTGGAAGGGGCCTCTTTGCTGTTAAATTAGAGATGTATAAATAAATGACTGTTGTGCCTTGAAACTACTTTAAAATGTGGAACTGTTGCACTCAAAATGCAAAAATTGATTTGGCATACAATTTAAGATTGTAAACATTGTACAACTTTATGTAAACAGTGGCTAACTTCATATAGAACAAATTGCACCCGAAATGAACATTTCTTTAAAGTTATTGCAAATGAATGCATATTTTCACTTTTTTTCTAAGACAATCACTGAATTAGATTTCTTCATCTTTAAATGCAATATTTGAGATTTTATGTATTTCTATCAAATCAAAACTGGAATTTATACTAAAAGCAAAAGTTTGTAAAAGTATAGTAGACATTTAGACTAAATCATACTTAGTTTGATGTTTATTTGACAAACCGTGAATTAGTTATTGATTTATAGAGCTTTAAATGGCATTTTATAGGTTTTATGTATTTATATCAAGTCAAAACTGGAATTTCTACTCAAAACAAAGGTTGTAAAAGTATGCTAGACATTTATAGAATAATTCATACGTAGTTTGATGATTCTGTCATAATCAGTGAAAACATTATTGATTTATAGAGCTTTAAATGCCATTGTATTAGTATTTATATTTATTTTATTGAACCTTATTTATTTAACTAGGCAAGTCAGTTACCATTTTACAGAGGCCAGTTCATGAAGTAAGGCTTAATCATTAAAGTTTTTAGCAAGGGTCTATGACAAATCAGGACAGGTCATTTCACTGAGCAGCCATTACAAACACAGGCTGTAAAACAGTGATCACTAAGGTCATTACAGAAAACACCAGACTGATACCTATCAGGATTATTTGTGAGGATAACTTTGAGGAGAGCAGCCTTTTCTGGGTGTTTGGAGTCATACCTTGTGGGATTGGTGATAACCTGAGAAGGATCTAGGGAGTCCCATTGCTTTAGGACTTGGTCAGGTGGTTTAAGCATGTCCCAGTTTAGGTCACCTAGCAGGATAAATTTAGACCTGGTGTAAGGGGCCAGGAGAGAGCTTAGGGCAGGTAGGGTACAGGCCGGTGCTGATGGAGGACGATAACACCCAGCAACAGTCAACAAAGAGATATTTGAAAGTTTAATCCTTAAAAACAGCAAATCAAATTGTTTGGGGACAGACTTGGTAGAGACAACTGAGCACTCTAGATGATCCTTGGTAAAGGTTGCCCCTCCCCCACCTTTGGAAGATCTGTTTTGCCGAAAAAGGTTATATCCAGAAAGGTTAACATCAGTATTCAAAACACTCTTCCTTAACCACGTCTCAGTAATGACCAACACATCTGGATTTGAGCTGTGAACCCACACTTTGTATTTATCCATTTTAGGTAATACGCTTCTAGTGTTAACATGCAGAAAACCCAGGCTTTTACGAGAGCAGAAGTCAGTGAAACATATCAGAGCACAGTCAGAATTGGGGCTAGCAACAGTAGATGGGCCAGTGTGTACATGCACCTTTCCAGATATCATCAACAGTAATACAATCAAGGCACAGCATAGTACAGGGAGAATTCTGCAGTGCTGATTTATGACATCTGAATGTGCATCAGATGGCAACAAGATCATATTGTACAGCAATTTCATCAGGTAACATGAATACAAAGCCGGTGAGAGGTGGTTAGAAGAGGATGGGAGGCCAAAAGTCTGTGTAACCAATAGAGTCAGAGTCCGGAGTGTGGGAACATAGTCTGTCCCAAGGTTGGGTAAAGAACGTTTATAGTCAACAAAGTATGCAGGGGTCATGAGGCAAATAGCAAAATGTACAAGCAGAAAATATATATATATATAATGACTTGGGGCTAGCTATAGAGTCCCTCACCCCAACAGTGAGTGTGTGCTGGAGGTGAGAGAAAGCTGGGGGAGAGGGGTGAATGTGGTGGAGGTACCTGTACCAGACAGGGGGAGACAGGCCAGGGCAGACGGTGAACAGATGGAATCCAAGCAGCAGTGGCAATGGGAGTAGATGTCACACCCACTTGGGAGAAGCTTTCATTTTCTGGATGCAGATTTCTTGTAGATGTTATGTATTTCTATCAAGTTAAAACTGGAATTGTTCCTCAAAACAAAGGTTGTAAAAGTTTGCTAGACATTTATAGAATAAATCATACATAGTTTTATGTTTCTGTGACAAACGGTGAATTAGTTATTGATTTTTCCCGCTTTAAATTGCATTTTATAGAGTTACAGTTCATATATGAAAATCAGTCAATTGAAAAATTCATTAGGCCCTAATATATGGATTTTACATGACTGGAAATAGAGATATGAATCTGTTGGGCACAGATACCAGAAAAAAAAATTGGCATCAGGATCTCGTCACGGTATGTTTGAATATTCAAATTGCCATAAATAAAATGCAATTGTGTTTGTTGTCCATAGCTTATACCTGCCCATACCATAACCCCACCTCCACCATGGGGCACAAAGTTGACATCAGCAAACCGTTCGCCCACACAATGTTTTGGAGGATTTGGCAGACTGTGTATGGCGGCTTATGGTTGAGAAATGAACATTAAATTCCCTGGCGAACGTTCCTGCAGTCAGCATGCCAATTGCATGCTCCTTCAAAACTTCAAATCCATTTAGTGGCCTTATTGTCCTCAGCACAAGGTGCACCTGTGTAATGATCGTGCTGTTTAATCAGCTTCTTGATATGCCACACCTGTCAGGTGGATTTCTTGGCGAAAGACAAATGCTCGCTTACATGGATGTAAACAACTTTGTGCATAAAATTTCAGAGAAATGTTTTTTGTGCGTATGGAACATTTCTGGGACCTTTTATTTCAGCTCATGAAACCACCACTTTTACAACCAACACTTTACATGTTGCGTTTATATTTTTGCTCAGTATATATATACACACAAATATACAGAGGTTTTCCGTTTTCACCATGAGACAAAATAATTTCTGGCAAGCTTAAATTCACATGCGAGAAACCATACCTTTGCTCTAAAAAGACCATTATTCAGTGGGAACAGCTTAGCTCATCATAGCAGACAACAGTTCTCTATGAATCTTTTCATGTTTCTCTGCAATGTTGAACTGTGTGGTGCACAATATCAGCCTGGTCTCAGACTAGACGTAACATAGCAAATATAAATCCGGGACACTCAAATTAGTATGTCACGTTACATTTTAGTTATGCAGAGCAATTAGGGTTAAGTGCCTTGCTCAAGGGCACAGAGATTTTTAAAAAACAACATTTGGTTACATAGTTACATAAGACAGGTTACTTGCGGCAAAAACTAAAGGAGGAGGTTGGTCAGGGTGGGGGCGTAGAAAAAACAAACGTCTAGCAAAGGTTGCGTGTTCAAATCTGATCACGGACCACTTAAGAAATGTAGTTAATTAATACATACAAAATGTAACATATACTAAATGTATGGAGACAGATTTACATTTATTATGTTACGGCCACCCCAGAGTCCAGATTCTGGGCTCACAGGCGTGGGCTTGATTCAATCAGATCCTCCTTAACCGGTGATAACTGACAACTGCATGGCAGTTCCATTGTTTATTATTTAGGCGATGTTGGGGGTGTAACTGTGTTGGAGCTGTGAAATCAGCAAGTGGCTCCCATTATACCCATCGTGGACATTGACATTGGATGCACAATCCCACGCAGTCTGTTACAAGTTCAAACACTGGAATGTGTTGTAATCTACACCTCAATTAGGCTGACATCAATCCTTATTATGTTTCACGACTTTCAATTTGAAAGTCACTTTCAAAAAAGTGTTGCTGCCGGGCTTTTAATGGAAGTCATTGCAGAATTCTAACTCCCGGACACAAAGCTAAAATCCCTGAGAAAAGCATCAAGGCCCTCTCACAGACACAGGGTTTTCTTTTTTGTTGGTTTATTGACATTGGCGCATAAAAAAGGTAAAAGTTAAATAACAACAAGTTGACATTGATGATGTCACTTTTGCAACCATTCCTTTCAGGGGTGGAAAATGATTGTACACGAAACAAAACTAGTTAAAATTTGTTTTCAGGTCAGGCATTAGATTACTTTATATACAGAGGATTTTGTGCGTGTTCCATGTCAACAGATGATACCATTCTTCAGGTTCATTCAATGTTTTCAGACCAATCTCTATCACATCCTCCTTGTCCTCTTAGAACTGAGAACAGACCAGAGAGAAATGGAACACCTTCATAGCAGAGCTGCAAGTCCTACTTCACATATTTCTCCATGAATTTCTTGTGGAACTCCGAGCGCAGTGTGTCATTGACAAAGCGTTTCTCCCGGCGTGCCTCATCCACTCCCTTTGCACAGTTCTTGAACACGACGTCATCGTCCCACCTTAAAGAGAAAGAGACAGGAGAGGATGTGAAGCAACAGTCATCCACAACCATGCTCTAAGCAGTGGTGTGTGTGTGTGTGTCTCTCAACACCTTCTCTTGACGCTGAAGGCACTCGGGGTGGGGACTATCTGTTGCTGCTGCTGCTGCTGCTGCTGTCCAGCCAGGTTGAGCAGAGGATTCCCACTAAGGATGTTCTCCATGCGGATCCTCTCCTCCTCTGCTTTCTGCTCCCGCTCCTGGCACAGGACACGAAACATGTTGGTCAGAGAGGACCAGGTGCAAAGCTCTCATTCGCTGAAGTATTGCTCTTAGCAACGCTTTCTGATTGGCCTTGATTAAAGATGGTTGTACAACAAGCACTGATCAAAAAAAAAAACATCTACAAAAAAGGTCAACATGTTTAACGCTAGAACTACTAAAGCGGTCAATAAAACTACAACTTTTTATTACTCCGAAATGTTGGAAGTCATGAATTTTCCTAAATAAGTCTGTATAACACACTGTCGTTAGAATATTAATATCACAAACAGAACTGGAGCTATAAACCAGTTTTAGGAGGGCAAGTCTTTTTTTTTTAATGCCCCTCCTCCCAACAGTAGGGCCTGCTCCGCTCCTCCGATAGTTGAAGGTTCCGTGCCCAGTTGATAATCAATCCAATCATTTCTTCGAAACTAAACCTAAACCAAAATGTATTTCACACATATAACAGATGAAATAAATGAAGTAAAGTATGATAAGAGAGAATGGGTATTGATGAGCCAGGGGAAGTAAACGATGCAGAAATAATGTAATCACCAACTGTGAAAGAACAGGTCCGGCCGTTCTGTTATTCTAACTATAATCTCAAAATGATATGTACCCTATATCAGTCCACCCTGGCCTACTTGGAGTAGGCTACACAGTGAAAGTGTGCATAATTTACAATGGCAAGAAGACCAAGACGAATGGATGCACATGCTGAGTTAGCATTGCTACAAAATCTGAACGAAAACGACTCAGTTGAGGAAGAAATTAAACATGACCTCTGATGATTATTCTTCTGATTCTGAGCCTCAGCCTGAACCTACACCCCCGAGGCCTACGCTCGAAAAAAGGCAGAAACAAATGAAAGGTGAGACAGGAAGAGACGGCACGGTTTGGTAGAACAAACAGGTGACAATGCTACAGGCCGATTATCAGCACAAAATGTAACCACAGAGCGCAGACCCTACATCTCAAGCGGAAAAACAACATCAGCAACGCACTCACCAGCTTTCGTTGTTTGTGTGACATGGACATGCTCCAACTGATGCCATTGCGTGAATATGCACACTGACAATAATATGAATATGCACACTGACAATAATAAATGGTTTGACTGCTGCCATATCGACACTTACATTCATTATAATGCCATTATTGCTTTTGTGCCAATTTTCAGTATTTATCAAGCACACCCTTTTGCTTATAATGATGTGTAGACTACGGATTTTTTCATTTTGATTGTGCGTCTTGCTGGTTGGGGTATTTTTAATTTTATTTTAAGCTATTGCTGTGTTTCAACAAATATGCTTTCTGTTTTCATAGTTGTAACAAAGGCACTCCACGAATAAAACTGATTGAACACTTGAATCTTGGTGTTGTTTTGTTTTTAAATATAGTCTACAGTAACAAACTAATACAAATATTAGTGTTATTTGAAATATATATATATATATATACACATACATACACACTGCTCAAACAAATAAAGGGAACACACTAAAATAACATCCTAGATCTGAATGAATGAAATATTCTTATTAAATACTTTTTTCTTTACATAGTTGAATGTGCTGACAACAAAATCACACAAAAATTATCAATGGAAATTAAATTTATCAACCCATGGAGGTCTGGATTTGGAGTCACACTGAAAATTAAAGTGGAAAACCACACTACAGGCTGATCCAACTTTGATGTAATGTCCTTAAAACAAGTCAAAATGAGGCTCAGTAATGTGTGTGGCCTCCACGTGCCTGTATGACCTCCCTACAACGCCTGGGCATGCTCCTGATGAGGTGGCGGATGGTCTCCTGGGGGATCTCCTCCCAGACCTGGACTAAAGCATCCGCCAACTCCTGGACAATCTGTGGTGCCACGTGACGTTGGTGGATGGAGCGAGACATGATGTCCCAGATGTGCTCAAATGGATTCAGGTCTGGGGAACGGGTGGGCCAGTCCATAGCATCAATGCCTTCCTCTTGCTGGAACTGATGACACACTCCAGCCACATGAGGTCTAGCATTGTCTTGCATTAGGAGGAACCCAGGGCCAACCACACCAGCATATGGTCTCACAAGGGGTCTGAGGATCTCATCTCGGTACCTAATGGCAGTCAGGCTACCTCTGGCGAGCACATGGAGGGCTGTGCGGCCCCCCAAAGAAATGCCACCCCACACCATGACTGACCCACCGCCAAACCGGTCATGCTGGAGGATGTTGCAGGCAGCAGAACGTTCTCCACGGCGTCTCCAAACTCTGTCACATGTGCTCAGTGTGAACCTGCTTTCATCTGTGAAGAGCACAGGGCGCCAGTAGCGAATAAGCCAATCTTGGTGTTCTCTGGCAAATGCCAAACGTCCTGCACGGTGTTGGGCTGTAAGCACAACCCCCACCTGTGGACGTCGGGCCCTCATACCACCCTCATGGAGTCTGTTTCTGACCGTTTGAGCAGACAGATGCACATTTGTGGCCTGCTGAGGTCATTTTGCAGGGCTCTGGCAGTGCTCCTCCTGCTCCTCCTTGCACAAAGGCAGAGGTAGCGGTCCTGCTGCTGGGTTGTTGCCCTCCTACGGCCTCCTCCACGTCTCCTGATGTACTGGCCTGTCTCCTGGTAGCGCCTCCATGCTCTGGACACTACGCTGACAGACACATCAAACCTTCTTGCCACAGCTCGCATTGATGTGCCATCCTGGATGAGCTGCACTACCTGAGCCACTTGTGTGGGTTGTAGACTCTGTCTCATGCTACTGCTACAGTGAAAGCATCGCCAGCATTCAAAAGTGACCAAAACATCAGCCAGGAAGCATAGGAACTGAGAAGTGGTCTGTGGTCATCCCCTGCAGAACCAACCCTTTATTGGGGGTGTCTTGCTAATTGCCTATCATTTCCACCTGTTGTCTATTCCATTTGCACAACAGCATGTGAAATGTATTGTCAATCAGTGTTGCTTCCTAAGTGGACAGTTTGATTTCACAGAAGTGTGATTTACTTGGAGTTACATTGTGTTGTTTAAGTGTTCCCTTTATTTTTTTGAGCAGTGTAGTTTTCAGATTCTAATGTTACCTGAGATGTTCATAAAAACAGCCAAATTATTATTTTTGCGATAGCTAAATGCCTCAATCCCAAATGAATAGGTGAAATAGGCTGGATCTACACAACAGATGCTCATCTCTACATTAGATGACCTTTAAAGTCTGAAAATTTTAGAGATAAATTAATGGATTGTTTTGTTTGATATTAACAAGTCAATAGAGCCCTATTTGCTGCTCCTACTCAGCAACACCTGAAAAATCAATTGGCACTTGGTTGGACTCAACTGGCATGACTGACCCAGCAGCGATTGATTGTCTTGTAGCGACTTACCTTGCGTTCCTGCTCCTCAGCCCGCTCCTTCTTGATTTTCTCCAATTCAGCCAGCAGAGCCGCAGTGTCATCGTCATCACTGTCCTCCTCAGAGTCATCATCCTCCTCCTCATCCTACACCACAAAACAATGAAGATTAGAGGCTGATCTTTAAAAAAAAGCACAGACTTTACGGTGACTGGTGGATGAACAGGTGGCACCTACGTCAGTGAGAGGGTCATCTGCATCCAGGTTGGCAGCAGGGATTTGATCTAGTCTGGGCCTCTTAGAGGATGAAGATGAGGATGTGGTGTGTTCTGAAAATTGAAAAGAGACAAACCACCATTTTAACGATGCTGGCTTGAATCCCCTGCATATGACCCATGTCAACAAAACAAAATAAACAAAACTTTGGGCAAAATGGTCCTTCTGTAGCTCAGTTGGTAGAGCATGGCGCTTGTAACGCCAGGGTAGTGGGTTCGATTCCCGGGACCACCCATACGTAGAATGTATGCACACATGACTGTAAGTCGCTTTGGATAAAAGCGTCTGCTAAATGGCATATATTATATTATTATTATAGTATGTCAGATGCAAAAATCCCATTGATCTTCTTTACACCCAGTTAAACACTGACATATTTTACTTTCAGGTCAAACTCACCTCTTGGTCCCCTCTCTCTAGTCTTCTCCCGGACAGCAACACGTTCCCTCTCCTCCAGCTCCCTGCGGAAGTCCCGAGCACGCACCTCCTCGGGGGCATCCTGGGTAAGCTGCCTGAGGGGATCACACAGGGAGACATACTGGATGAGACAGCACATTATCTTTAACCAGAGGGACCTGTTCCCAGCTACTGGTGCAAGACTTAGCCACAAGGGCAAAGACTGATGACAAGATGCCACAAGGATAGGTGGTGTTGTGTCACTCACCTGTACTTGATCTTAGTGTGACCAGGCAGATCTCGGCTTGAGTACTGTTTGGACAACGCACTGAGATCGCCCTCTCCCTTCCCTCTCCCTCCTCTCGCTGGCTCAAACGTCGGTCTCGCGGCTGTTGTCATTTTTGGTGGCTCTGTAATATTGTGTGAGTGTAATATTTACGGTTCACTTTGTTTATCCATTTAACTTGCTTTGGCAATGTAAACATGTTTCCAATGCCAACAAAGCCCATTGCATTTAATTATAGCTGGCTGGAACAGAGGGCAACAAATATAAATAGATGAAATATTTTATCAACATAACGTTAACAGAAATCAATCCGTATTTAGCTTGCTAACTCGCCATGAGAAAAACAACCCGGTGGTAGCTAGCTAACGTTACTTAAAATATCCATATAGGCTTGCTATATAGTTAACCAATCGACCAAGCTAGCTATATTAGCTAATTTACAAACGATTTCACCATTGTGTGGGTTTTATTATAACATCGGTATTGATTATTGCTGAGCAAACACCAACACACTTGTCTACGCTAACGTTAGTAGTTACTGTAGTGTAGCAACCTTTCTTACATGCTGCCAGTTGACGTTAGTATGCTGGAAGAATAACTGTCATAAGGTTTATGCAAGCTACAGGTTTACTAAAATAATACCATAACTAGCTATCTTTCTCTTTCAAAAACAACTAGCTAATATTGAATAGTTTGCTGGAAATGTACCTTTTTCCTTACACTATCAGAAGAGAAAGGGCCGTTTGCTTTGGATTGTAGACACTGTTATCACAGCGTATGAACAACGCCTACGGAACTGGGAAAGGTCAAACAACAATTTTGAAACGCGTTTTTGCAGTAGGCGTGTGAGAAACGTTTTTCAAAATAGCCAAATTTTCATTCCACAGTTTCAGTGGTGGAAAAAGTACCCACTTTCATACTTGAGTAAAAGTGTAGATACCTTAATAGAAAGTTACTCAAGTAAATGTGAAAGTCAGCCAATAAAATACTACTTGAGTAAAAGTCTGAAAGTATTTGGTTTAAAATGTACATAAGTATCAAAAGTAAATGTAATTGCTAAAACATACTTACGTATCAATCATTTAAAATTCCTTATATTAAGCAAAGCAGAGGGCACCGTTTAAAAAAAATGTATGGATAGCCAGGGGCACACTCAGACATTATTTACAAAAATGCATTTGTGTTTAGTGAGTTTGCCAGGCCAGAGGCAGTAAGGATGGCCATGTGTTCTCTTGATTATGTGCTTGAATTTGATCATTTTCCTGTTCTGCTAAGCATTCAAAGTGTAACGAGTACTTTTGGTTGTCAAGGAAAATGTATGGAGTGAAAAGAACAATGTTTTCCTTATGAAAGTAGTGAAGTAAAAGTAAAAGTAGTCAAAAATATAAATAGTAAAGTACAGATACCCCAAAAAAACTACTTAAGTAGTACTTTAAAGTATTTTTACTTAAGTACTTTACACCACTGCACAGTTTTTCGATCTCAAGAATGAGAAAGGGCTTTCCTCACCACCTTAAATAAGCATGCCCCATTCAAAGATTGTAGAACTAAGAACGGATATAGCCCTTGGTTCACCTACTCAGTCAGTTAGGAAAGGTAAGGCTATCTTTTTCAAACAGAAATGTGCATCCTGTAGCACTAATTCCATGAAGAAAGTCCATGGAGAATAAGAGTACATCCTCCCAGCTGCCCACTGTGCAGCCATCTTCATCAACCTGGCCAAGGCTTTTGACTCTGTCAATCACCTCATTCTTATCGGCAGACTCAATAGCCTTGGCTTCACAAATGACTGCCTCGCCTGGTTCACCAACTACTTCTCAGATAGAGTTCAGTGTGTCAAATCGGAGGGCTTGTTGACCTCTGGCAGTCTCTATGGGGGTGCAACAGGGTTACATTTTCTCTGTAATATATCAATGATTTCGCTCTTGCTGCTGGTGATTCTCTGATCCACCTCTACGCAGACGACACCATTCTGTATACATCTGGCCCTTCTTTGGACACTTTGCTAACAAACCTCCAATCGAGCTTCAACGCCATACAACACTGCTTCCGTGGCCTCCAATTGCTTTTAAATGCTAGTAAAACTAAGTGCATGCTCTTCAACCGATTGCTGCCCGAACCCTCGCGGCCGACTAGCATCACTACTCTGGACGGTTCTGACTTAGAATATGTGGACAACTACAAATACCTAGGTGTGTCTGGATAGACTGTAAACTCTCCTTCCAGACTCACATTAAGCATCTCCAATCCAAAATCAAATCTAAAATCTGCTTCCTATTTCGCAAAAAAGCCTCCTTCACTCATGCTACCAAACATACCCTCGTAAAACTGACTATCCTACTGATCCTTGACTTCGGCGATGTCATTTACAAAATAGCCTCCAACACTCTACTCAGCAAACTGTATGTAGTCTATCACAGTGCCATCCGTTTTGTCACCAAAGCCCCACTACCTACCACTGCAACCTGTATGCTCTTGTTGGCTGGCCCTCACTACATATTTGTCGCCAAACCCACTGGCTCCAGGTCATCTATAAGTCTTTCCTTGGCAAATCTCTGCCTTATCTCAGCTCACTGGTCACCATAGCAGCACCCACCCGTAGCACACGCTCCAGCAGGTATATCTCACTGATCATCCCAAAAGCCAACACCGCCTTTCCTTCCAGTTCTCTGCTGCTAATGACTGGAACGAACTGCAAAAATCTCTGAAGCTGGAGTCTTATATCTCCCTCTTTAAGCATCAGTTGTCAGAGCAGCTTACTGATCACTGTACCTGTACACAGCCAATCTGTAAATAGCCCACCCAACTACCTCATCCCCATATTATTACTTACCCTCTTGCTCTTTTGCACCCCAGTATCTCTACTTGCACATCATCTATCACTCCAGTGTTAATGCTAAATTGTAATTATTTTCACCTCCATGGCCTATTTATTACCTTACCTCCCTACTCTTCTACATTTGCACACACTGTACATAGATTTTTCTATTGTGTTATTGACTGCACGTTTGTTTATGTGAACTCTGTGTTGTTGTTTTTGTCACACTGCATTGCTTTATCTTGGCCAGGTTACAGTTGTAAATGAGAACTTGTTCTCAACTGGCCTACCTGGTTAAATAAAGGTGAAATAAAAAATAAATAAAAAACATTTTTATGATATTAAAATGTTGACTGATGAAACAGATTTGATATGTAGCACACATACCGGTATCATACATCAAGTTACCAGGATGCATGCTGATGAATCAAATAAACAGAACACATATGTAGATGTATTTCTTAACTTCTTTATTGTTTTGTTATTTCCTTACAGGCACTGTGCGAAATATCGTTTCAGTTGTACAGTTTTCATTTTACAGTTGTTTTAATTGAAAAATTACAATGTGGCTTTAATAAAGAAGAAACGACCTCCCAACAATCTTGAAGCACAATCTCGGTAAGAGAAACAAAAGTGCAGCTTTAACTCTCAGACCAGTAGATTATCATTTTGTAAAATTTAGACAACTCAGCTTCCATCTTCATTGGTTATAATTCAAATGATACATTACCTAATTGTTCTTGTTAATACAAGATGTTTATCCCCCCAATTAAAACACCTTAAAAATATAAGGTAGGTTGGCAAACAGTAAATAGTACTTTGGTGAATGGCATCTGAGTTCACAGAGATATGTTTAAAGAATTTGATCAATACATCTAAACCTTCACACAAATGGGGGGAGGGGTACTAATATTGAACACATTTCGCATCTGAGACATACAATGCAATGTCTTAATATTTGAGAAAGATTAGAGAGAAGAGAGAGAGGATTTAAGGAAATAAACATTTCTTGCATATTTCCAACTGGGAATTACCAACGTTCCAACGTGCAGACACAAATGTGCAAAGAGCAACAATCATTCACAAAAGCACCATGACTTTTCCAACCCTACACTGATGAAGAAATAAGCATCAAATAAATGCTGGTGAGACTCAAAGTTAACAGTGTAGATTTTAGGGTTAGGCATTTGCACGTGGTGATAATTCAAAACAAAAGCAAAGAGCACATTCCCAGCACTACTGTAGCTTATCTCAGTTCTGAAATGTACTGTACTTCCTAATGGAATACACATTTTACATTTTAAATGTATCATGGATCTATCATCTGTACTGTACACTGCATCTTTGGTAGAAATACAGACAAGTAGGCAATATGAATGTCTTACAGACCATTTTAGAAACATTTGGCACAGAAATGTCACAACAAGGATGAGAGGGAAAGCAATAAAAAAATCATACAATTGCTGATAATGTTGCTTGTGCACTCCCTGCTGTGATACAGTCTCTATTAGGACATATATTGCAGAGAAATCATTCTCAATAAATATTTTAATTAGCCTAATTTATCGACAAAGGTCTAAATAGACTGAAAAGCATAAGTATTCTGTCACAGCCTTTTAAGTTGCAATAAATATATAATAAAAAACGTAAGAAGAATGAAGGCCATATTGCACTTTTTAAAATATCTGAGTGCCACAAAAGGGCTTGTTCTGTCAATCAGATAACCTTCTAATCTTGTTTCTGATATTGGTGGGTCTGTCTCAAATCAAGGCATTCCATTCAGAGGTATATTCTTGTGTAACACTGTTTCTGGCTATTCAGTATCCTCCTTAGAGCTGGAGTTCAGTACTTTATGAGGTTGCTTGGATAAACTATTTCCAGAAGTGAGTCATGAACTCCAACCACTCCACTGCATGTCACTGAAGCCAAACTGCCATTATGATTTTGGCAAAGGAGGATAATAATAGTCAGTCATGTGCACCCGTTTTCACTTGCAAACACTCACAATAGGACTTCCTTCATCTTCACAAACCTCCTCTTTACAAGGGCATTACGCTAAAAAGACCTTAAAGTCCCCACCCAACCACACAGTAGGAGGCCAGTTTTAGAGTCATGTGCCTGGTAGAGAGACAGTCTTCTGGGTTCAAGAGGCCTCGTTCCTGGAGCTGTGGAAAGGGGAAGGCCAGTGGTGGTGTTGGGGGAGGTGGGGTGATGAGGACTGTAGAGGGCTGGGGTTTTCTATTGGTCAGTCGGAGAAAGACAACCCGCTGTGGTCGGTCAGGGTCAGGTCATGTAGCGTGTGATGGCGCGCAGGGTGTATAGCAGTTCTGCCTGCATCCTGGCCTCCATTAGGAGTAGGTTCACATGGACCTGGAGCGGGACAGGGAGGTTGAGGATTAACATACCATAACACAGTACAGTTACTTTATATAACTGGCATGGCATGGCCTGCATTATGGACAGCCACTGATCTGTAAAATGGATATGCATTTGCAGAGAATAGGCTACAAAAGACATCTCACTGAGTCTCATATGTAAACGTAGTGAGAGATTTGGTTCAGACAATACTTTTTCATGGGGTCCAAAGAAAAAGCTGTTTGTACAGACATGATAATTACTAACTAAAGTGAATGCTGCTGTCCTCATTACGTCAGAGATTAGATGTTTGTTCCAGGTTGTCTTGACATGAGCTTTAAGAACAAGACAATGACCCTTCTACCCTGCTGGTCCTAATGATACACGCTGTAACTTTCTCGTCTTTCATCTCTTTCAGCCCAGTCAGATTCCAACAGGGGGCCTCTCTGCAGAACAACCCAAACACAATAACAGCATGTTCCTGCGGCCAAGAGCTTCATTTTCTTCAGCTCTGCTCAATAGTCCTAGTGTACTCATGAGCCAAAGCCTCCTGCACAAACACAATCAAACAGCATGACCAGTCCTGCCCCTGAACTCTGGCCTATTTACAAAAACATATCAGGATTCACAATCTCATTTTTTGTGGCTGTGGACGGTGAATGCTTGATTGCAAAGAATACAAACAACATAAGACTATGCCCTCTCACGAACACAAGCACGAGCATTGACAGTTTTCTAACCTTCTCGGAGTGGCGGAACTGGCACCAGTAGCTGTCGTACATGCGGCGAGTGGTCCTCTCTGGATAACATGTTACCGTCTTTATATAGACCTTCAGACTGCGTTCCAATAGCTGATTCACCTCCCCATAGTCATAGTCATCATACCTGCAGACGGGACATCAAATAAATCACACTATCAGACTGGAGCATCACTTTACTGTCTACTAGGCCATTTATACTGTACTTCAGGGACTATTCTAGGGCTTCAACAATCACACTAATTTATATATAATAATTATCCCACTAACTTGACACTAAGTGTCCACACTTGATAGTGCATGAGAAGTGTATGTGACTGAGGATAGAAGGCGCCGTCTTACCTGATGCCATACATGCAGTGCACGTAGTTGAAGAGTGCACGTCGGAGCATGGTGGTGTCCACGTCCTCGTGACTGGCCATGTTGTAGTAGGTTAGGTCACACGCTGTTCGGAACTTGTCATCCAGCAGCAGACCAATGTCTGAGTACAGCCTGTTGACCAGAGAGAAACCATGGTCCTCCCACGAGTAGTCCTACAGGCAGACACACGGACAGACGGACAGACAGACAGGCAAGGCAGGGCAGGGCAGGCAGGCAGGGACATTTAGGTGTTAAGAAGTGACTGTTAAATCTATAGATCTTGCACTTATGGTATGATAGTGTAATTTACATTCATTTGATCTAGAATTATCCCCCACCTGTGCTCTAAATGTTGGTGGGTTGTCCTCTCCGTGTCGAGCAAAGTGCTGGTACCCAAAGGTGGCATCCTCTACAAACCGAGACACTTTGGATGTGGGCATCACCTCATCCTTCATATCTGCAGTCACATTGGAGATGTATTATAATCAGTCATGACTTCACTGACAGGTTTACATTAGTACTCAGTGAGAAACAGACAACAAGAAAAGGTGTGGTAGCAGTACCCCCAGAGCCCACCAGGAGGCTCTCTTTCTTCTCTTTCTCGAAGCGTGTGGCCATCTCCTCCTGCGAGGCCTCATCCTCCTCTCTCTCCTCCTGCAGCCTCTTCATTCTGTCCATCAGTGCCTCTAACTCACTGACCGAGTCTGTGGTCTGAAAAACACACAACAAACCAGAACTCTATTAAATGTGACAATAGAGTCACACATACTTAGATACATTTCCAACACAATCCCTCCAAACACACATAGCTAAATCAACTCAGTAAAGCATAGATCAACAGTAAGTCATGCATGTCATTTCACCACGGGGCTGGTGTTGCTGAGGTCACGGTCCAGGTGATGGTCGCTGGCCAAGTCACATGTACAGTAGTCACTGATGTAAACGGACTGGAAGCCATTGGCATTCTGTGGATCCACCTGGGGGTTGATACCACTGCCAAACACAAAGCTGGCCAGGGAATGGAAATGGGCCAATATGACCACAGCATGGACCAGCTCTGCCAAAGACCAACTGTGCTCCCCTGTTTTCACCAAGTTCTGAGGTAGAGGGGGGAGAGAAAAACATTTAGTGGGAGTTACTTAATGTGCGAGTATGTGGATCAAAGTCATGCATAGATATAGATATATATATATACATTGTACATGCATATGTAGATAATGTACTTGAATATGAGCATGTTTTATGCACGCCTGTGTTCTAACCTGAATGTGCTCTTTGGTGATGAGCCAGGGCCTGTGTGCTAGGATCTTGTTGATCTCGTTGAGGTTCCTCAGTCTCTGAGGGGCGTACTGTAGACCCTTCAGCCAGTCTAGACACATCCCCATCCTGTAGAACTCACGCACATGCAGAGACACCAGGAAGGAACACTGGTGACGCGCTGCAGCCTGGAGACACAGAGAGGTTTTTTATTTACATGAATTCTAGCTCACTGTGAAAACTCTTCCTTCACTGCATCTGTTTATTACTGTCTAAACTGTCTTTATATTAATGTTCTATATAAACCGGTCTTCTGGGTAGCACTGTATTTGACAATCCAGTTTTAGCTGGCATTAAGCAAGTACTAAATTGTACAAAGTGTTGCTTGTTTCAAAGAATTTCTCAAAAAACAAAAATGTCATCAGTATGCAATTTTTTTTTACTATGTAATGTCTAAGTAAATAAGCATACTGTAATATAAAGCATGAATATTTTCTGTAAAATGCATGACCTTTAAATTAACGTTTTACAGTATATGCATATTGTATTTGTCTAAATTCTAAACATGAACTATTTTACTCTGTACATGAAATGTTTCCACATGGTTCTTTAACACTGCATTGCATTCAGCTGTTCCTTATGACATAATATACGGTGTCTTTAAGAGTGAGAGGGCTGACTTTGAACTAGTTGTGGAGGGGCAACATCAGGAAGAGAGTGGGTTGGAAGTGGGCTGGGGCAGGGGTCAGGGGGTCGGGAGCCATCTGAGTTTGCTACCAAAGATACACAGGTGTGGAGGCCAGTGTGTCTGAGCACAGGGCAAACACTGCCCTGCTTAATGTCTCCACTACCTCTTCTCTCTACTAGCTACAGAAGCATCCTCAGTCCAGCACCCCCCAGGGTCATCTCAATGCTGAGGCAAAACTTTTAACATCATACGGAAAACATCATCCGTCACTCCATTGGTTGTTATGGAAATGGTTCATTAGAGAAATATGAATAGGAGTCAGCAGGAGATTTGTGTTAGGTAGGTCTCCTGAGCAGGGAGAGGGAGGCTCTAAGGGAGGATGTGTATATGCAGGAGACATTTTCTCCCAGCTTAGCTTGATCTTTGACCTGTCCCGTACCATGCAACTGCAGGTAGAAGCTGCCGTAGGATCAGCTTACCAAATCAAATTAGATTTGTCACATACACATGGTTAGCAGATGTTAATGCGAGGTAGCGAAATGCTTGTGCTTCTAGTTCCGACAATGCAGTAATAACCAACAAGTAATCTAGCTAACAATTCCAAAACTACTACCTTATAGACACAAGTGTAAGGGGATAAAGAATATGTACATAAATATATATGAATGAGTGATGGTACAGAGCGGCATGGGCAAAATACAGTAGATGGTATTGAGTGCAGTATATACATATGAGATGAGTATGTAAACAAAGTGACATAGTTAAAGTGGCTAGTGATACATGTATTACATAAAGGTGCAGTAGATGATATAGAGTACAATATATACATATACATATGAGATGAATAATGTAGGGTATGTAAACATTATATTAGGTAGCATTGTTTAAAGTGGCTAGTGATATATTTTACATAATTTCCCATCAATTCCCATTATTAAAGTGGCTGGAGTTGAGTCAGTGTGTTGGCAGCAGCCACTCAATGTTAGTGGTGGCTGTTTAACAGTCTGATGGCCTTGAGATAGAAGTTGTTTTTCAGTCTCTCGGTCCCTGCTTTGATGCACCTGTACTGACCTCGCCTTCTGGATGATAGCGGGGTGAACAGGCAGTGGCTCGGGTGGTTGTTGTCCTTGATGATCTTTATGGCCTTCCTGTGACATCGGGTGGTGTAGGTGTCCTGGAGGGCAGGTAGTTTGCCCCCGGTGATGCGTTGTGCAGACCTCACTACCCTCTGGAGAGCCTTACGGTTGTGGGCGGAGCAGTTGCCGTACCAGGCGGTGATACAGCCCGACAGGATGCTCTCGATTGTGCATCTGTAGAAGTTTGTGAGTGCTTTTGGTGACAAGCCGAATTTCTTCAGCCTCCTGAGGTTGAAGAGGCGTTGCTGCGCCTTCTTCACGATGCTGTCTGTGTGGGTGGACCAATTCAGTTTGTATGTGATGTGTATCCCGAGGAACTTAAAACTTACTACCCTCTCCACTACTGTTCCATCAATGTGGATAGGGGGGTGTTCCCTCTGCTGTTTCCTGAAGTCCACAATCATCTCCTTAGTTTTGTTGACGTTGAGTGTGAGGTTATTTTCCTGACACCACACTCCGAGGGCCCTCACCTCCTCCCTGTAGGCCGTCTCATCGTTGTTGGTAATCAAGCGTACCACTGTTGTGTCGCCGCAAACTTGATGATTGAGTTGGAGGCGTGCGTGGCCACGCAGTTGTGGGTGAACAGGGAGTACAGGAGAGGGCTCAGAACGCACCCTTGTGGGGCCCCAGTGTTGAGGATCAGCAGGGTGGAGATGTTGTTGCCTACCCTCACCACCTGGGGGCGGCCCGTCAGGAAGTCCAGTACCCAGTTGCACAGGGCGGGGTCGAGACCCAGGGTCTCGAGCTTGATGACGAGCTTGGAGGGCACTATGGTGTTAAATGCCGAGCTGTAGTCGATGAACAGCATTCTCACATAGGTATTCCTCTTGTCCAGATGGGTTAGGGCAGTGTGCAGTGTGGTTGAGATTGTATCATCTGTATCATCTGTGGACCTATTTGGGCGGTAAGCAAATTGGAGTGGGTCTAGGGTGTCAGGTAGGGTGGAGGTGATATGGTCCTTGACTAGTCTCTCAAAGCACTTCATGATGATGGAAGTGAGTGCTTCGGGGCGGTAGTCATTTGGCTCAGTTACCTTAGATTTCTTGGGAACAGGAACAATGGTGGCCCTCTTGAAGCATGTGGGAACAACAGACTGTGATAGGGATTGATTGAATATGTCCGTAAACACACCAGCCAGCTGGTCTGCGCATGCTCTGAGGGCGCGGCTGGGGATGCCGTCTGGGCCTGCAGCCTTGCGAGGGTTGACACGTTTAAATGTTTTCCTCACGTCGGCTTCAGTGAAGGAGAGTCCGCATGTTTTAGTTGCGGGCCATGTCAGTGGCACTGTGTTGTCCTCAGTGTGCAAAAAAGTTATTTAGTCTGCCTGGGAGCAGGACATCCTGGTCCATGACGGGGCTGGTTTTCTTTTTGTAATCCGTGATTGACTGTAGACCCTGCCACATACCTCTTGTGTCTGAGCCGTTGAATTGAGATTCTACTTTGTCTCTATACTGACGCTTAGCTTGCTTGATTTGCTTGCGGAGGGAATGGTTACACTGTTTGTATTCGGTCACGTTTCCGGTCACCTTGTCCTGATTAAAAGCAGTGGTTCGCGCTTTCAGTTTCACGCGAATGCTGCCATCAATCCACGGTTTCTGGTTTGGGAATGTTCTAATCATTGCTATGGGAACGACATCTTCAATGCACGTTCTAATGAACTCGCACACCGAATCAGCGTATTCGTCAATGTTGTTGTCTGACGCAATACGAAACATATCCCAGTCCACGTGATGGAAGCAGTCTTGGAGTGTGGAATCAGATTGGCTTCTTGTTTTAGTTTCTGTCTGTAGGCAGGGATCAAAAAAATGGAGTCGTGGTCAGCTTTTCGGAAAGGAGGGCGGGGCAGGGCCTTATATGCGTCGCGGAAGTTGGAATAGCAATGATCCAAGGTTTTTCCAGCCCTGGTTGCGCAATCGATATGCTGATAAAATTTAGGGAGTCTTGTTTTCAGATTAGCCTTGTTAAAATCCCCAGCTACAATGAATGCAGCCTCCGGATATATGGATTCCAGTTTGCAAAGAGTCAAATAAAGTTCGTTCAGAGCCATCGATGTGTCTGCTTGGGGGGGAATATATACGGCTGTGATTATAATCGAAGAGAATTCCCTTGGTAGATAATGCGGTCTACATTTGATTGTGAGGAATTCTAAATCAGGTGAACAGAAGGACTTGAGTTCCTGTATGTTGTTGTGGCCACACCACGTCACGTTAACCATGAAGCATACGCCCCCGCCCCTCTTCTTACCAGAAAGATGTTTGTTTCTGTCGGCGCGATGCGTGGAGAAACCAGCTGGCTGCACCGACTCCGATAGCGTCTCTCCAGTGAGCCATGTTTCCGTGAAGCAAAGAACGTTACAGTCTCTGATGTCCCTCTGGAATGCTGCCCTTGCTCGGATTTCATCAACCTTGTTGTCAAGAGACTGGACATTGGCGAGAAGAATGCTAGGGAGTGGTGCATGATGTGCCCGTCTCCGGAGTCTGACCAGAAGACCGCTCCGTTTCCCCCTTTTACGAAGTCGTTTTTTTGGGTCGCCGGCTGGGATCCATTCCGTTGTCCTGGGTGAAAGGCAGAACACAGGATCCGCTTCGCGAAAGTCATATTCTTGGTCGTACTGATGGTGAGTTGACGCTGCTCTTATGTTCAGTAGTTCTTCTCGACTGTATGTAATGAAACCTAAGATGACCTGGGGTACCAATGTAAGAAATAACATGTAAAAAAACAAAAAGAAACTTACCACCATTCCCAACCTCAACCCTTACAGGGAACAACAGCTGCGTTGGAAATGGCACTCTATATATAGTACACTCCTTTAGGGCTCTGGTGTAAATATTTGTATGAACATAACAAGATTCAACAACTAAGACATAAACTGAACAAGATCCTGTGTGACTAATAGAAATTGAATGTGTCCCTGAATGAAGGGGGGGGTCAAAATGAAAACTAACAGTCAGTATCTGGTGTGGCCACCAGCTGCATTAAGTACTGCAGTGCATCTCCTCCTCATGGACTGCACCAGATTTGCCAGTTATCGCTGTGAGATGTTACCCCACTCTTCCACCAAGGAACCTGCAAGTTCTCAGACATTTCTGGGGCTGAATGGACCTAGCCCTCACCCTCCGTTCCAACAGGTCCCAGATGTGCTCAATGGGATTGAGATCCAGGCTCTTCGCTGGCCATGGCAGAACACTGACATTCCTGTCTTACAGGAAATCACGCACAGAACCAGCAGTATGACTGGTGGCATTGTCATGCTGGAGGGTCATGGCAGGATGAGCCTGCAGGAAGGGTACCACATGAGGGAGGAGGATGTACTCCCTGTAACACACAGCATTGAGATTGCCTGCAATGACAACAAGCTCAGTCCGATGATCCAATGAAACACCGGCCCAGACCATGACGGACCCTCCATCTCCAAAATGATCCTGCTGCAGACTACAGGCCTCGGTGTAATGCTCATTCCTTCAAAGATAAACGTGAATCCGACCATCACCCCTGGTGAGACAAAACCGCGACTCGTTAGTGAAGAGCACTTTTTGCCAGTCCTGTCTGGTCCAGCGACGGTGGGTTTGTGCCCATAGGCAACGCTGTTGCCGGTGATGTCTGGTAAGGACCTGCCTTACAACAGGCCTACAAGCCCTCAATCCAGCCTCTCTCCGCCTATTACGGACAGTCTGAGCACTGATGGAGGGATTGTGCGTTCCTGGTGTAAATCGGGCAGTTGTTGTTGCTATCCTGTACCTGCCCCACAGGTGTGATGTTTGGATGTACCGATCCTGTGCAGTTGTTGTTATAGGTGGTCTGCCAATGCGAGGATGATCAGCTGTCCGTCCTGTCTCCCTGTAGCGCTGTCTTAGGCGTCTCACAGTACAGACATCGAAATTTACTGCCCTGGCCACATCTGCAGTCCTCATGCCTCCTTGCAGCATGCTTCAGGCACGTTCAATTTTTGTTTGTTTTTCAGTAGTCAGTAGAAAGGCCTCTTTAGTGTCCTAAGTTTTCATAACTGTGACCTTAATTGCCTACCGTCTGTAAGCTGTTAGTGTCTTAACAACAGTTCCACAGGTGCATGTTCATTGTTTATGGTTCATTGAACAAGCATGGGAAACCCTTCACAATGAAGATATGTGAAGTGATTTGGATTTTTACGAATTATCTTTGAAAGACAGGGTCCTGAAAAAGGGACGTTTCTTTTTTTGCTGAGTTTAGGTTTTTCTACCTACTGTACCCATTTACTGTAATGTTACATTTTTCATATTAACTATCAACCGATTGTGTATTTGTATCCACTACAGTGCACATAAAATAAATAACATTTTCCTTTAAAAAAAACTTTTTGTGTGATTAAAAAAAAAACAAAGAAATATGAATTGTCTTGTCTCAGGAGAATAGGGAAATAGGATGTAATTTCAAACACACCCAATGACAATCTCTAGGTTCATCCTATACCAGTGTTTACCATGATGGCAATGTAGTGTCGGCAATGGAGAGGCAGGGGGCCGTCCATCCTCAGCAGGTAGAACTGGCTACGCAGGAAGGACTCCAGGTAGTGGGGGTGCAGTCCCATCACCTGGGTCAGATGGTCCACGTGGCCTGACAGAGAGTAGGCCTTGGCCAGGATCTGCTCTGTTTGGGGGTCCACCTGGGACGCCTCCACAATCTGGACCCAGGGAGGAGGGTTCAGGCAGGACAGGGAAGAGAGGGGTTTCAGTCAGGCATTGTGTATTGAACCATTTTACAGTAAAGCTGCTGCTGCTGTAATCTGAAATCTGGTTTATACCTTTGAGTTCAAGGCAAGGTGAAGATAAAGGTGGGAAGATAAAGACAAGGGTGAAAAGCGAGAGATTAAACGGAAGTGACAGTGAGAAAGAACGAGAGAGTGAGAAAGAACGAGAGAGAGAGAGAGAGAGAGAGAGAGAGAGAGAGAGAGAGAGAGAGAGAGAGAGAGAGAGTCGGCAGGACAGGGGAAATATAGCCTCAAGGCACAGAAAGTATTTTCTCACCTCCTCTTTTGGAATGAAGGCACTGGGTCCACTGGAGAAGGGTCGCGGCACCCTGACTCCTTTCTCCTGAGACAAGACAAGAGCGGCAGAGAGGGAAACTGGGTTAGCTAAGGAACTATACAACACAAGGAGCTTAGATGTACAACCCCACTTTTGGCACAACCTAAATTAACTCTCAGCTATGTTGGCAAACACAAGAAAAAAACATCAAATTAAAAGATAAAAAGAGGGCATGTATAGAAGTGAGGTTTGATATGTAACAGCTAGGCCTTTGTGTGTCAGTCCGTTTGCTCAGAGGTAAAGTAACCCCCTCCTCCTGTTATCTGTTGAGATGAGCAAACAGCCTGTGCACACATTAGCCAGGGAACATGGCCTGGGCAGAGAAAAGGACGGTAGAGTTATGGTTCACATCGTCTTTTATGCGTGTGTGTGTGTGAGTGAGTGTTGAAATGTACATTTATGTTAGGACAGTACATCTATTGAAGTTAATATACTGAGAGCCTGTAGGAGAAGGATGGTAAAAATCTCTCTATAAGAGGCAGGAAGTCAGACAGGCAGGCATATAGATAGATAGGTTATATGGAGTGATCAATGCTGGGCTAAGGAGAGTAAGCCAGTCCTCCTTCAGTTACAGTTGAAATCGGAAGTTTACATACACTTAGGTTGGAGTCACTAAAACTTGTTTTTCAACCACTCTACAAATTTCTTGTTAACAAACTATAGTTTTGACAAGTCGGTTAGGACATCTACTTCGTGCATGACAACTAATTTTTCCAACAATTGTTTAGACAGATTATTTAACTTGTAATTAACTGTATCACAATTCCAGTAGGTCAGAAGTTGTACATACACTAAGTCGACTGTGCCTTTAAACAGCTTGGAAAATTCCAGAAACTGATGTAATGGCTTTAGAAGCTTCTGATAGGCTAATTGACATCATTTGAGTCAATTGGAGGTGTACATGTGGATGTATTTCAAGGCCTACCTTCAAACTCAGTACCTCTTTGCTTGACATCATGGGAAAATCAAAAGAAATCAGCCAAGACCTCAGAAAATTGGAGACCTCCACAAGTCTGGTTCATCCTTGGGAGCAATTTCCAAATGCCTGAAGGTACCACGTTTATCTGTACAAACAATAGTATGCAAGTATAAACACCATGGGACCATGCAGCCGTCATACCGCTCAGGAATGAGACGTGTTCTGTCTCCTAAAGATGAACATACTTTGGTGCGAAAAGTGCAAATCAATCCCAGAACAACAGCAAAGGACTTTGTGAAGATGCTGGAGGAAACGGGTACAAAAGTATCTATATCCACATTAGGATGAGTCCTATATCGATATAAACTGAAAGGCAGCTCATCAAGGAAGAAGCCACTGCTCCAAAACCACCATAAAAATCCAGACTACGGTTTGCAACTGCACATGGGGACAAAGATCATACTTTTTGGTGAAATGTCCTCTGGTCTGAAGAAACAAATATAGAACTGTTTGGCCATAATGACTATTGTTATGTTTGGAGTAAAAGAACACCATCCCAACCGTGAAGCACGGGGGTGGCAGCATCATGTTGTGGGGGTGCTTTGCTGCAGGAGGGACTAGTTCACTTCACAAAATAGATGGCATCATGAGGAGGAAAATAATGTGGATATATTGAAGCAACATCTCAAGACATCAGTCAGGAAGTTAAAGCTTGGTCGCAAATGGGTCTTCCAAATGGACAATGACCCTGAGCATACTTCCAAAGTTGTGGCAAAATGGCTTAAAACCTCACTAGGGTACGTGGGACGCCAGCGTCCCACCTGGCCAACATTCAGTGAAATTGCAGAGCGCCAAATTCAAAAACAGAAATACTCATTATAAAAATTCATAAAACATACAAGTGTTATACATTGGTTTAAAGATTCACTTCTTGTTAATCGAACCACGGTGTCAGATTTAAAAAAGGCCTTACGGCGAAAGCATACCATGCGATTATCTGAGGACAGCACCCAGCAGACAAATCATTACAAACAGTTACCAGCCAAGTAGAGGAGTTACACAAATCAGAAATAGAGATCAAATTAATCACTTATCTTTGATGATCTTCATATAGTTGCACTCACAAGACTCCCATTTATGTTTGTTTTGTTCGATAAAGTTCCTGTTTATATCCAAAAACCTCAGTTTTGTTCAAGCGTTATGTTCAGTAATCCACAGGCTCAAACACAGTTACAGCAGGCAGACGATAAATCCAAATAGTATCCGTAAAGTTCGTAGAAACATTTCAAACAATGTTCATAATCAATCCTCATGTTGTTTTTAGGCTAAATAATCAATAATATTTCAGCCGGACAATAACGTCGTCAATATAAATGTAAACAAGAAAGGCGCACTCTCGGTCACGCGCATGAAAAATCTCTGGGACACTGTAGGGTCCAGTCATTCAGAGTTGTCTTACTCTCTCATTTTTCAGATTACAAGCCTGAAACCATTTCTAAAAGACTGTTGACATCTAGTGGAAGCCATAGGAAGTGCAATTTGAGTCCTAAATCAATGGATACTGTCATGGCATTCAATAGAAAACTACAAACATAAAAAAATCCCACTTCCAGGATGTATTTTTCTCAGGTTTTCGCCTGCCAAATCAGTTCTGTTATACTCACAGGCATTATTTTAACAGTTTTGGAAACTTGAGAGTTATCTATCCAAATCTACCAATTATATGCATATTCTAGCTTCTGGGCCTGAGTAGCAGGCAGTTTACTTTGGGCACGCTTTTCATCCAGAAGTGAAAATAGTGCCCCCTACTAGAGAACAGGGCTCCGGGCAGCCGAGCGGAGATGGAGGAAAACTCGCCTCCCTGCGGACCTGGCATCCTTTCACTCCCTCCTCTCTACATTTTCCTCCTCTGTCTCTGCTGCTAAAGCCACTTTCTACCACTCTAAATTCCAAGCATCTGCCTCTAACCCTAGGAAGCTCTTTGCCACCTTCTCCTCCCTCCCGAATCCTCCTCCCCCTCCTCCTCCCTCTCTGCAGATGACTTCGTCAACCATTTTGAAAAGAAGGTCGACGACATCCGATCCTCGTTTGCTAAGTCAAACGACACCGCTGGTTCTGCTCACACTGCCCTACCCTGTGCTCTGACCTCTTTCTCCCCTCTCTCTCCAGATGAAATCTCGCGTCTTGTGACGGCCGGCCGCCCAACAACCTGCCCGCTTGACCCTATCCCCTCCTCTCTTCTCCAGACCATTTCCGGAGACCTTCTCCCTTACCTCACCTCGCTCATCAACTCATCCCTGACCGCTGGCTACGTCCCTTCCGTCTTCAAGAGAGCGAGAGTTGCACCCCTTCTGAAAAAAACTACACTCGATCCCTCCGATGTCAACAACTACAGACCAGTATCCCTTCTTTCTTTTCTCTCCAAAACTCTTGAACGTGCCGTCCTTGGCCAGCTCTCCCGCTATCTCTCTCAGAATGACCTTCTTGATCCAAATCAGTCAGGTTTCAAGACTAGTCATTCAACTGAGACTGCTCTTCTCTGTATCACGGAGGCGCTCCGCACTGCTAAAGCTAACTCTCTCTCCTCTGCTCTCATCCTTCTAGACCTATCGGCTGCCTTCGATACTGTGAACCATCAGATCCTCCTCTCCACCCTCTCCGAGTTGGGCATCTCCGGCGCGGCCCACGCTTGGATTGCGTCCTACCTGACAGGTCGCTCCTACCAGGTGGCGTGGCGAGAATCTGTCTCCTCACCACGCGCTCTCACCACTGGTGTCCCCCAGGGCTCTGTTCTAGGCCCTCTCCTATTCTCGCTATACACCAAGTCACTTGGCTCTGTCATAACCTCACATGGTCTCTCCTATCATTGCTATGCAGACGACACACAATTAATCTTCTCCTTTCCCCCTTCTGATGACCAGGTGGCGAATCGCATCTCTGCATGTCTGGCAGACATATCAGTGTGGATGACGGATCACCACCTCAAGCTGAACCTCGGCAAGACGGAGCTGCTCTTCCTCCCGGGGAAGGACTGCCCGTTCCATGATCTCGCCATCACGGTTGACAACTCCATTGTGTCCTCCTCCCAGAGCGCTAAGAACCTTGGCGTGATCCTGGACAACACCCTGTCGTTCTCAACTAACATCAAGGCGGTGGCCCTTTCCTGTAGGTTCATGCTCTACAACATCCGCAGAGTACGACCCTGCCTCACACAGGAAGCGGCGCAGGTCCTAATCCAGGCACTTGTCATCTCCCGTCTGGATTACTGCAACTCGCTGTTGGCTGGGCTCCCTGCCTGTGCCATTAAACCCCTACAACTCATCCAGAACGCCGCAGCCCGTCTGGTGTTCAACCTTCCCAAGTTCTCTCACGTCACCCCGCTCCTCCGCTCTCTCCACTGGCTTCCAGTTGAAGCTTGCATCCGCTACAAGACCATGGTGCTTGCCTACGGAGCTGTGAGGGGAACGGCACCTCAGTACCTCCAGGCTCTGATCAGGCCCTACACCCAAACAAGGGCACTGCGTTCATCCACCTCTGGCCTGCTCGCCTCCCTACCACTGAGGAAGTACAGTTCCCGCTCAGCCCAGTCAAAACTGTTCGCTGCTCTGGCCCCCAATGGTGGAACAAACTCCCTCACGACGCCAGGACAGCGGAGTCAATCACCACCTTCCGGAGACACCTGAAACCCCACCTCTTTAAGGAATACCTAGGATAGGATAAAGTAATCCTTCTCCCCCCTTAAAAGATTTAGATGCACTATTGTAAAGTGGCTGTTCCACTGGATGTCATAAGGTGAATGCACCAATTTGTAAGTCGCTCTGGATAAGAGCGTCTGCTAAATGACTTAAATGTAATGTAAATGTAGAGGTCGACCGATTAATCGGAATGTCCGATTAATTAGGGCCGATTTCAAGTTTTCATAACAATCGGAAATCTGTATTTTTCGACACCGATTTGGCCGATTAAAAAAACAAAATTGTACACCTTTATTTATTCTTTATTTAACTAGGCAAGTCAATGAAGAAAACATTCTTATTTTCAATGACGGCCTAGGAACGGTGTTTTAACTGCCTCGTTCAGGGGCAGAACGACAAATTTTTACCTTGTCAGCTAGGGGGATTCAATTGTGCAACCTTACGGTTAACTTGTCCAACGCTCTAACAACCTGCCTCTCATTGCACACAAGGAGCCTGCCTGTTACGCGAATGCAGTAGAAGCCAAGGTAAGTTGCTAGCTAGCATTAAACTTATCTTGTAAAAAACAATCAATCCATCAATCAATCATAATCACTAGTTAACTACACATGGTTGATGATATTACTAGTTTATCTAGCGTGTCCTGCATTGCATATAATCGATGCGGTGCGTATCGTTGTTCCAATGTGTACCTAACCATAAACATCAATGCCTTTCTTAAAATCAATACACAGAAGTATATATTTTTAAACCTGCATATTTAGCTAAAAGAAATTCATATTAGCAGGCAATATTAACCAGGTGAAATTGTGTCACTTCTCTTGCGTTCATTGCACGCAGAGTCAGTGTATATGCAACAGTTTGGGCCGCCTAATTTGCCAGAATTTGACTTAATTATGACATAACATTGAAGGTTGTGCAATGTAACAGGATTATTTAGACTTATGGATGCCACCCGTTAGATAAAATACAGAACGGTTCCGTATTTCATTGAAAGAATAAACATCTTGTTTTCGTGATGATAGTTTCCGGATTCGACCATATTAATGACCTATGGCTCATTTCTGTGTGTTATTATGTTATAACTAAGTCTATGATTTGATAGAGCAGTCTGACTGAGCGATGGTAGGCACCAGCACGTTCGTAGGCATTCATTCAAACAGCACTTTCGTGCATTTTGCCAGCAGCTCTGCTGTTTATTACTTCAAGCCTATCAACTCCCAAGATTAGGCTGGTGTAACCGATGTGAAATGGCTAGCTAGTTAGCAGGGTGAGAGCTAATAGCGTTTCAAACGTCACTCGCTCTGAGACTTGGAGTAGTTATTACCTTGCTCTGCATGGGTAACGCTGCTTCGGGGGTGGCTGTTGTGGATGCGTTCCTAGTTCGAGCCCAGGGATGAGCAAGGAGAGGGACGGAAGCTATACTCTTACACTGGCAATACTAAAGTGCCTATAATAACATCCAATAGTCAAAGGTATATGAAATACAAATGGAATAGAGATAAATAGTCCTATAATTCCTATAATAACTACAACCTAAAACGTATTACCTGGGAATATTGAAGACTCATGTTAAAAGGAACCACCAGCTTTCATATGTTCTGAGCAAGGAACTTAAATGTTAGCTTTCTTACATGACACATATTGCACTTTTACTTTCTTCTCCAACACTTTGTTTTTGCATTATTTAACCAAATTGAACATGTTTCATTATTTATTTGAGGCTAAATTGATTTTATTGATGTATTATATTAAGTTCAAATAAGTGTTCATTCAGTATTGTTGTAATTGTCAAAAAAAAAATGTAAATCGGCCGATTTAAATCGGTACCAGCTTTTTGGGGGGGCCCTCCAATAATCGGTATCAGCGTTGAAAAATCATAATTGGTCAACCTCTACCCCCTACCCTAGTGAAGGACAACAAAGTCTAAGTATTGGAGTTGCCATCACAAAGCCCTGACCTCAATCCTATAGACAATTTGTGGGCAGACCTGAAAAAGCGTGTGCGAGCAATGAGGCCTACAAACCTGACTCACTTACACCAGCTCTGTCAGGAGGAATAGGCCAAAATTCACCCAACTTATTGTGGGAAGCTTGTGGAAGGCTACCCGAAACATTTGACCCAAGTTAAACAATTTAAAGACAATGCTACCAAATAATAATTGAGTGTATGTAAACTTCTGACCCACTGGGAATGTGATGAAAGAAATAAAAGCTGAAATAAATCACTCTCCGCTATTATTCTGACATTTCACATTTTAAAAATAAAGTGGTGATCCTAACTGACTTAAGACAGGGAATTTTTACTAGGATTTAATGTCAGGATTTGTGAAAAACTGAGTTTAAATGTATTTGGCTAAGGTGTATGTAAACTTCCGACTTCAACCTTACATACATCGTCTGACCTAAATCTCTAAGAAGAGGAGAGAAAACACAGCTGTGTCTACAGGACAGTGAGAATTACATCACAAGTGGTCAAATAAGAAATATTAACAAAATAATCTTGGTCACCTACTTCCTTTTTAGAATTAGAACACTCATAAACACTTTACATAAAGAGATTTCACTTGTTAAATCTACTTCAGTCAGTGTAGATGAAGGGGAGGAGACAGGTTAAAGAAGGATTTTTAAGCCTTGAGACAATTGAGACATTGAATTGCACACACACAATCTAGAGGGTGAATAGGCAAGATAAAATATTTAAGTGTCTTTGAACAGGGTAAGGTAGTAGGTGCAAGGCGTACCGGTTTGTGTCAAGAACTGCAACGCTGCTGGGTTTTTCAAGAATGGTCCACTACCCAAAGGACATCCATCCAACTTGGCACAACTGTGGGAAGCACTGGTGCCAACATGGTCCAGCATCCCTGTGGAATGCTTTCGACACCATGTAGAGTCCTTCCCCTGACGAATTGAGGTTGTTTTGATGGCAAAATGGGGGGTGCAACTCAATATTAGGAAAGTGTTCTTAATGTTTTGTACACTCAGTGTATATCAAACTAATTTATAATAACTTACAGTTATTTAAGCAATAATACATGAGGTCATGTGTTATGACATTTTTTACAGTGTTTACAAAGTTTATAAATTGCATGGCTGGGTAGTGGATTTGTATCAGCAGCAGCAGTAGTAGTAGTGCATTGCAAGGTAACGAAGTAAACGATGACACTTTTTATGAATCTATGGGCCATGTGTATGTTGTCTAGTATATCATGGGCAAGATAGGCTCTAACAATGGGAATTCCAAACCACCTGTTGTATAATAAACACTAGACTGGGGTTGTCTGTGTATTTAGCTGTCTTACAGTACATCTCCATGGTAATAATATTACATAATGGTTAAGGGCCTCAAGTTCAAAGGTGGGAAGAAGGTTTATAGTACGAATGGATAACAAAGCTACATAAACAACCAAAATATACAGTAAGACACTGTAGTTCTCTATGGGTGAGAAAGTGTGTGTGTGTGTGTGTGT
Source organism: Oncorhynchus gorbuscha (assembly GCF_021184085.1). Taxonomy (NCBI): domain Eukaryota; kingdom Metazoa; phylum Chordata; class Actinopteri; order Salmoniformes; family Salmonidae; genus Oncorhynchus; species Oncorhynchus gorbuscha. The sequence goes on from NC_060174.1 coordinate 74,314,238, forward strand.
GTGCATGTGAGAAAGTGGTGTTTGCGTGTGCATGAGAGAGAGTCAGACAGAGACCCCTTCTCTGTTCTAGTGGCATATGTCTTTCTACATAACAGACGTTTGAATGTGCGCTCTGTCAACAGACAGGCCTTTTCCTGTGAATTTAGCTAATTGGGTTTAAGCCCTGTGACTCCCACTGCTACCGGTGACACAGACAGACCTGCCCTGGGCTGCAGACAGTTTCACCCTGGTATTAATCCCTCCCTCTTTTCCTCTCTCTCCATCCCTCTCTCCTCCTCTCCACTCTCTGTCTGTCTGGCCCTTTGTGTGTGTTGGGTGATGAATGTCTGTTGTTGGGGCAACATGGCTGATGCAGTTAACTGAGAGAGGTGGCTCCAGTAGAGAGAGGTGGCTCCAGTAGAGAGAGGTGGCTCCAGTAGAGAGAGGTGGCTCCAGTACCTCTCTACCTGCAGATTTAAAGAAGAGCCTGGACCCGTCTGTCTCTATCATCTCCATCACAAAAAGAAAATAGCCTAAAGCCAGTTTATAAAAACAACAATGCTTTTTAAAGAAAGTTGTAATTGTGGAACTAGTATGTGATAGATAAGGAATAAAGCATCAAAAACCATAATCTTACATCATAATTAATGATAGAGTATGAATTCACAGTGTCATCGCTCTCTCAGTATACTGTAATTTCCAACCAAGAGGGTTTCTGTTGAGAACAGCCTGTATGAAACCTCTTAGATTCAACCTACAAAATGAAAGATCTATACTCTGCCTTTACCAGTATATTTCTATGTGATCATGGCATTGTGTATTTACCCGTATCTATTGGTAACTGTAGACGGTAGACATAAAACACTGCTTTTTTCTGTCACTGATGTTTGTCAGGACACAGCTGACTTTGGTGTGCAGACAGACAAAGATGTCTCGCATTGTAATCTATGGATGTCCACTCCTCATGTTTTGTTGTTACAGGGTTGCTCCATGTCAACAAGCACAAGAAAGAGGTTTTCAACACTCACCATCTCAGATTGCTCTGAAATAGTTTCTGTTGTTGGAAACAGATAAGATTAGCATTCCGGCAACATTATTTTGTGGAAATAGAAATGAGAAATTAAGCTAATTGATTGTATCCAAGTTGGCCATTTTAATTTATAGAATTCATATAAAATTCAATAAAACTTTTTTCAAACAATGAGTAAGAAGCGAGGAATCTAAAGAAATGGTCAAAAGCCCCCCACGGACACCCCACACTTCACGCCAATCCCACAATTAATATATAGAATCAGTTCTCTATATTTGACTAGTAGTATGGAGCTCCAGTTCAGAGTATTGTCTCTTCATCCTATTTAATATATTCTCAGTGAATTTGGTCACATTTTTTCCCCATGTTTTTTTGCATTTTCACACTTCATGTCCAAATCATCCTAATGTATCAAAAAATGTATTGTGTAACTCAATGATGCCCTGGAGATGACAGAAACGGACCTCCTCTTCTGCCTTGAGACCATCTTACGATGACTCCCTATCAAAAACTGGGTCATATGTACCTAGACTAATGGCTACTAATAATAGCAGTCAGACTCAGAAAGCAGGGCACTAGAGAGAGATATCCATGTTCTTATCAAATCATCAATCTTTCCCCCAACTCTATGCTATCATACTGAATGACGACCATCCTGGGAAGTAAATGAATCCAAATGGGTCAATCTGTTGCAGATAACTGTACATTATTAGGTTTGAGATGGTTTAACTAGGCCTAATTGGAATTACAAACGATTCTGAAGCAGTTCTATAGATGATGTTGAAATACAGACTGCAGTTGAATGCACAAGTATCAGTAAGGCAAGGAGAAGACCAGTGAAAAACAATATGTTTGTTCTGCAATCTGAATCAATGGATAAAATGAAAGTATACTAGGGCCTAGGCCACTACTCCTGCAGGATCTCAGTGACATCTTCATAAGATGCAACGATATTTTATCTAAATTGGAAGGAATAATAAATAGGCCTGACTGATCACCTTGATAAAACGTGATATTGGTCGACTAGTAAAAGTAACATTTGGAGAAATGAAATCAGGAAACATCATACCTTTTTCCTTATCACCTTCTGACAGATGTTACAGATGTGAAATGGGTTGGAGGTGAAAGATTCCGCGCTGACGTTCATACTGGCTTCCACTTTAACAGTCCTAGACACCGTATTTTGAAAGGTTTTCACTGTAACGTTACTTTTTCTGTACAGTTCAATTACAGTATATCCTTAGATTGTAGGTGGGTCGGCAGCGGCGGTGGTGGGTTGGAGATGGGGAGACCGAAGAGCTGTTAAATTACGAAGCCTTTCTCGAGAGTATTTTAGGCTCCGTACTCCCCTGTCTCGCTCACCACGCACAACGCCAGGCAGTTTTTGAGCGAACTTCTAATTTTGCTCTGCCGAAGGTAGGCACGCCCAACAGCCAATTGCCGCCAGAGGGGTGTGTTTGCTGAACAGCAAAAATGTTCCACAAACGGAACTTTTTAATAGGCCCCAGCACAACTAAAAAGTACATTGAATCCGTAACAATAAAGCAAACCATTTCAGCAATAGAAAAACTATCATATGAGTTTTGTTTGTGTCACCCAGTATAGAATAGTCTTTAGGGTTACATTGCAATAGCCTACATTTGCCATAGGTAATTTAAATTGGATAGAACATGATAGATATAATTTTACTACTCAGGTCTACAAGGTTGGTTTTACTAATAGGCTTCAGAAAGTATTCACACCCCTTGACTTTTTCCACATTTTATTGTGCTACAGCCTAAATTTAAAATCGATTAAATATAGATGAATACAAAATGAAAAGCTGAAATGTCTTGAGTCAATAAGTATTTAACAAGTCACATAATACATTGCATGGACTCACTCTGTGTGCAATAAACCTGGTTCAGTCTGATTTCCACCAGACACGGAGATGAATTCACCTTCCAGCAGGACAATAACCTAAATCACAAAGCCAAATCTACACTGGAGTTTCTTACCAAGTGAATGTTCCTGAGTAGCCAGTTGACTTAAATCTGCTTGAAAATCTATGGCATGATCTGAAAATGGTTGTCTAGTGATGATCAACAACCAATTTTAGATTGAAGAATTTTGAAAAGAATAATGGGCAAATGTTGCACAATCCAGGTGTGAGAGGCTCTTAAAGACTCAGAAAGACTCACAGCTGTAATCTCTGCCAAAGGTGATTCTAACATGTATTGATTTAGAGGGTTGAATACTTGTCTAATCAAGATATAGTAGTGTTTTATTTTTTATATATATATATATATATATTTTTTTTTTACAAATGTTAGAATTTTTCTTCCACCTTCATCCAAAATGACAATTAAATCCATTTTAATCCCACTTTGTAACACAACTAAATGTGGAAAAAGTAAAGGAGTGTAAATACTTTCTGAAGGCACTGTAACTGTGCTAGAAACTTTTATGTAGTTGTGTGTGTGAATGTTTGTACACAAAAACGATGAAAGATAAAGGCTAAGTAATTCGCAGAGCAAAGCAACATATGCCTTCAGCCCATTAGATCTTCACGGGTACAACCATCTTTATACTGAAAGACTATGAACAAAGACATAAAGGAAGGATTTTTGTTGGTGTATGAGGCCATGGTAGTGCTGGTAGGCCTGGAATGAGACACCTATTTTCTGCAGGTGTGCTGTAAATTCTCTTTCATTTGAAACTCATTTGAAACACATTTATAGTTCAGAGGAAGCAGGAAACATGAACTGCATACAAACACAACATTGAGTCAGCAAACTGAAAGAGAGCAGTGGTGGTAACAGAACCACTCAGCAATAAATCCTGACCAAACCGGCACCCACAGACATGCAAAGACGTCACCTCATCTCTCTTTATCCTTTCAAATGCCTCTCACCCAGCAACAACAACCTTGTATCAGCTGAGACGCATCCTGTGACCAATTACAGTGCTGGATAACTGGCTGCATGCGCAGGGTAGTGGGCGCATTCGAGTGGTAAGGCGAAAGCAACCGATGTAGACGAAAGAAGAGTGCAGTCGGGGGAGGTGCATCGGCGACAGCCAAAAGTCAGACACGAATGTGATTTTCCAACAGCAAAACTCAGATTACTATGGCAGTGTTGCCATAATTTATAAAAGTTCTTTATAATGTCAAAATAAACATGGCTCCAACCCCCACATCACACTCACAAACTGAAATCGTATGTGTGTACATTGTACAATCAATAAGTGAGAGAGGGCATCAAATATCACATTCATTTGAACTATACACTGTATACATCGTGGCAAAGTTGGTTCACGGTTTCAGTCATGTCTTTGGTCACATTTGCGTGGGCCAAACAAAACACCCTAACGACTGGATTGCGATAGAGTCTCCCATAATGCAGGAGATGAAGTTGGTGAAGAGCAACTGCAGAATTTTGCAGTCGACTGCAGTCGAAACTTCATGACCTTTGATCACATGATTTTGTCAAGTTCATGCAGTCGATTTGTAGGCTCAAGTCGGACAATTTTTAACCCCATAATGCAACACACTTTGAACGGCGGGGAACAACGATCTTCACCATCTTGACAAAAAATGATCAGCTCGAAAATGCTCAGTGTTGTTTCCCTAGTTATGGCTGAAGCACTGTCCTCTCACATCCCCTTCACTCACCACAGAAGTCTTTTCTGTTCAAGAGTCACGCAAGTAATGCCTTTCTAGTGTGATTTGACAAAATAGGTTTTGCACATTCAATACAAGACATTTATAGACACAGGCTGGAGTTACAATATTCCATGAAATAAACATTACATTTAAGTCATTTAGCAGACGCTCTTATCCAGAGCGACTTACAAATTGGTGCATTCACCTTATGACATCCAGGGGAACAGTCACTTTACAATAGTGCATCTAAATCTTAAGGGGGGGGTGAGAGGGATTACTTATCCTATCCTAGGTATTCCTTAAAGAGGTGGGGTTTCAGGTGTCTCCGGAAGGTGGTGATTGACTCCGCTGTCCTGGCGTCGTGAGGGAGTTTGTTCCACCATTGGGGGGCCAGAGCAGCGAACAGTTTTGACTGGGCTGAGCGGGAGCTGTACTTCCTCAGTGGTAGGGAGGCGAGCAGGCCAGAGGTGGATGAACGCAGTGCCCTTGTTTGGGTGTAGGGCCTGATCAGAGCCTGGAGGTACTGAGGTGCCGTTCCCCTCACAGCTCCGTAGGCAAGCACCATGGTCTTGTAGCGGATGCGAGCTTCAACTGGAAGCCAGTGGAGAGAACGGAGGAGCGGGGTGACGTGAGAGAACTTGGGAAGGTTGAACACCAGACGGGCTGCGGCGTTCTGGATGAGTTGAAGGGGTTTAATGGCACAGGCAGGGAGCCCAGCCAACAGCGAGTTGCAGTAATCCAGACGGGAGATGACAAGTGCCTGGATTAGGACCTGCGCCGCTTCCTGTGTGAGGCAGGGTCGTACTCTGCGGATGTTGTAGAGCATGAACCTACAGGAACGGGCCACCGCCTTGATGTTGGTTGAGAACGACAGGGTGTTGTCCAGGATCACGCCAAGGTTCTTGGCGCTCTGGGAGGAGGACACAATGGAGTTGTCAACCGTGATGGCGAGATCATGGAACGGGCAGTCCTTCCCCGGGAGGAAGAGCAGCTCCGTCTTGCCGAGGTTCAGCTTGAGGTGGTGAGCCGTCATCCACACTGATATGTCTGCCAGACATGCAGAGATGCGATTCGCCACCTGGTCATCAGAAGGGGGAAAGGAGAAGATTAATTGTGTGTCGTCTGCATAGCAATGATAGGAGAGACCATGTGAGGTTATGACAGAGCCAAGTGACTTGGTGTATAGCGAGAATAGGAGAGGGCCAAGAACAGAGCCCTGGGGGACACACATAAACAATGTGTTCTTTGTGTTAAGTTTCTCTCTACATTGGACATTGGTGCAAGTACATTTGGAAAATAGAGTATTGACATACTGTACATGATTAAACTAAATGTGGATAGTAATTTGACTCTCTTAATATCTCTATGATATCTCTTACCACTGCCCTCTCTAATGTACTACCTCTTGCAGTTATGTAAATGATCATTTAAAAGAGATATGAGTTCACAGGCGTGATAATGAAACAAACAGCAGCTTACACTGAGGGTGAGCAAAGATGTGAGTCATTTATGTTGAAATGTCATCTTCAGTGTTGGGGAAGCTACTCTGAAAATTTAGTTTACCAAGCTACCAATTACTTCACACAGGAAGAAGTTATGCTACACTAAAGCTACCCTAAATATAGTTTACTTAACTAAAGCTACTTAGCTAATTAAAAGTACTAAACCACATCCAAACTACCTTCTGAAAAATAATCTAAATCTGAAATGTCATAGGATACACATTTCAAGAACAGATCACAGTAGTCAGATGTTAACAGAATCAGTGGCAAACCGTCAGTCAGGGCAGTTGGGGCAGAGTCCCACCTGTTTTGAGCCCCACATTTTTTGTTTGTTTTTTTCTGGTGTATTTTCACCCCGTTTTCTCCCCAATTTCGTGGTATCCAATTGTTTTTACTATCTTGTCTCATCGCTACAACTCCCGTACGGGCTCGGGAGAGACGAAGATTGAAAGTCATGCGTCCTCCGATACACAACCCAACCAAGCCGCACTGCTTCTTAACACAGCACACATCCAACCCGGAAGCCAGCCGCACCAATGTGTCGGAGGAAAGACTGTGCATCTTGCAACCTTGGTTAGCGCGCACTGCGCCCAGCCCGCCACAGGAGTTGCTGGTGCGCAATGAGACAAGGACATCCCTACCGGCCAACCCCTCCCTAACCCGATGCCCCACGGACCTCCCGGTCGCGCCGGTTACGACAGAGCCTGGGCGCGAACCCAGAGTTTCTGATGGCACAGCTGGCACTGCAGTACTGCGCCCTTAACCACTGCGAGCCTCACATTTTTAGCAAAAATAAATAACCATTTTTGGGGGGGGGGGTGCTTACCTCTTTTGCATGTTATTTTGGCATTAATACGTGTCACATATCAGTTTGCAAACAATGTACACAAAAAATAAAAATCATTGAGTTAATAAAGCAGCATACAAACATGGTCTCTTTTTTGCTTTATTGATGAGTAAGGCAGCTCCAAAATGCAGGTGTTTCAGCCTAGTTCAGTGCTTTCTGTGGTGGTGGGGCAGCCAGCAAAAAAATGTGGAGTGTAGATATTGGTAATGTTCTCTAGTTGCGCCATGATTAGCTCAGTGTTCTGTCACTCGTGGGGACAGTACGTCACCGCCAAGTCAAAGGGTAGACCTCTGAAATTCAACCCACCTGGGTGCTGCCATAGAGTTATATTAGAAGGCTCAAGGTCATAGGTCACGGATAAAATTTATGTCAAATCACATCTACAGTAGCTTTGATTGGACTGATATTTTCAAAATCTTAGCTAGCAGTCATCATCGTGAATCAAGTCAACAATCTACTGGCAAATAATTTTTAATCCTTGTCATAATGAAGATAAATAATAGAGAAATTATAGATAAAACGTATCGGTGCTCATCGCCCATTGGACATAAACCTTGCATAACAAGATGGAAATTGCAAATTCAACAATGAGTGGTTCGGAAGGAATCAGTGACAGGGCTAACTGCAAGCATTGCAAAGCAATCACTAGCCTGCTATTCAGTGAAGTGGCTGTGTGGTCCCAAATCTGGGATTAAGAGTCTCATTTCCAAGTTTAAAATGATAAACAGTCAACATTGGCCATGCTGTCAATGAAGCATGATTTGTGCAGCGCTCAAAACAACTGTTAACTCAGAACTGTGAAAACTTCACTTCAGTGAGTTCAAGACAACTGGGAATTTAGCTCTGACTGGAAAATACGTTTTGAACGGTCATCCAACTCGGAATTGTAAGTCTGGAACTCGGGCCTCTTTATAGAGCTACGACCTGAAGATCAATGACGTCATCATCATTCAACCTTGTTTTTTTCTGAGTTCCCAGATCTCTTGAAAGCACCATAAATCCAGAAGGACCCCCGTGCCACCTTCCTGTTCAAGTGAGCACAGCACAACAAGGTGAGTCCAAAAATGTATTGTATGCTGCTGCATAAATTATATAATATGCCAGGGAGATATGTATACTGTAGAGAAAAAAGTAATAATAAGTATATGTTGTGTAGTAAGCTGTTAGTAGCCCATGTGCCTCACCCTAATAATTTGGTCTATTTTCACCTCTTAATTTTGCCTACTGTTCTGACTTGGGTGTGCACATGTAGGCTATAACCTGTTTTAGAAAAATGTAATCATCAAATTGTCTACTTATATGCCTCCTTTAGTTATCTTATGGTTCTGACTTGGTGTACAGGGAGAACACTGTAAGAACAGCCCATGTTCTGAATTCTGTCGCTGTACATTTAAAAAATGCTAAACAAATAGTTATATTGACTACGTCCGTCCTAGCTCGCTCCTTAATGTCTTAATTGAAATAACGGATTGCCTCATCCGCTTGTCGTCCCCTTATGCCATAGTTTGTACATCTCAATTGTCATTAGAAACCCCATTTGTTTCAGCAAGTCAGTCAAATGAGCTATGTTTTTTTAAAGGCAGTAAATTAGGCTGAATGAACTCTCGCTGCCAGACAAGGCTCTGCTGATAGCCAGGTGTAGCAGTGGTAAGATGTTGGGACTGCTGTTGGGACAGCTTTATGTAGACCCTAACAGTTTGTGGGCACTGTTTATCACCGTTATAGTGCAATTAATGTATTGTTTAGTGTTGTGTTGTGTAGGGGCTTTGCTGGCATGCATCACACTTATTTATTTTTTTGCCCCACCAAGATTTACATGCTAAAATTTCCAATGAACAGAATGTGTAATTTATCCTCTTAAACACAAAACCAATGTTTCAAGTGAGAATTAGGCAATCTGATACCAAAAAAGAAAGGAAATTATTGAATTAGAATTTAGTTCAACTACCACCAAGCTTCTGCTAAATGTATCTTAATTACTAGTTGACACTAGTTATCTTATAATGAGTGGCACTGTACACTCTTACTGACAGTTGTGGCTGCTTCACGTGATGTATTGATGTCTCTACCTTCTTGCCTTTGTGCTGTTGTCTGTGCCCAATAATGTTTGTACCATGTTTTGTGCTGCTACCATGTTGTGTTGCTACCATGTTGTTGTCATGTGGTGTTACTACCATGCTGTCTTGTCATGTGTTGCTGCCATGCTGTGTTGTTGTCTTAGGTCTCTCTTTTGGAATGTTGTCTTTCTTGTCGTGATGTGTGTTTTGTCCTATATTTTTATTTGTAATCCCAGCTTCAGTCCCCGCAGGAGGCCTTTTGCATTGTGGCAGGCCATCATTGTAAATAAGAATAAGAAATAAGCTAAAAAATCAGCTTCTCCCTCACATACTCTTGAAATTACTGTATATTTTTTGGAACTATCTACAATGTTTTTTTTTACTTAACTGATTAAAAAGCAGACAGGTCAAAAGGTTAGGGACAATCTCCTCCACCTCAGTACCAGGGAGTCTCAGCAGGCAATACCAGGGCCCGTATCAACAAAGCATCTCAGAATAGGTCCTAGGGTAGCAAGCATGAGTTTTTAATCACCAAAGTAATAACACAGTGTGGAAAAAGACTTTAGTAACCTAGTTGTAGACACAGTCTGGTTACCTACAAACATCGTTATGTTGTTGGGGTTTTACATACTTCTTAACGTATTACCCACAATGCACCACAATGCACTATTTCTCACGTCATATCAAGAATCTACACTGTTTATTTTTAAGATTAAAAAAACTCCTCTGCCCAGACAAATTCTAAGCCAGGAATAAAATCAACTCATAATAGTTTATCTCAGCTGGTAATCACAACAGTTTGAGGTAGCCTACTGCAAAGGAAAGCTGGTGATGATGCTCATTGAAATTGTTGCAAATTATGGGGAATAATCAATTGCATGAAGCATTGCCAGCTGTGAGAATATGATATAATTGCAGACCGCAATTAGGGGTGTTACTTGATGAGTGTTCCGAGTTAAATAAAGGTTAAAAAAAAATTATATCAGAAAACACCCATTGATACCTGCCATTGGTCAGTTCCGGTGTTATGAACTGATGGTTTCTGGACACAGATGACTTGTTTACAAAGCAGGTTAGGATAACTAATGTGGCAGGTTAGGTTAATTAGTGTGGCGGGTTAAGATTAGGAATAGGTTTAGGGTTAGGTTTAGCTACAATTGTCAACAACTGTTGTCCTGTAAAGAAATAAACGGCCACGGACAAATGGAGATCATCAATGGATGTCGCCTACATCAGAAAACGCCCCTCACTGAGTTCTGCAATTACACCCTTCTCAGGTGTGAACTATATTGCTGTTTTCAAATGCTAGTTGGAATTTCTCAGCTGTGAACTAAATTGCTGTCTTCAAATGCTAGTCGGAACTCAGAAACTCAGAAATGTCAGACTGGTTCAATGTGGCACGTGTAGCCTATAACTACAACCAGTTAGTAAGTTGGAAATTTCATAGATTCCTAGTTCCAACTAGCACGTGAACCCGGCATGTATGATCTCCTCTGGGCCCCGAAGGAAGGGATGGTAATTTATTCAGAGGAGCAGGACGAGGCGAGTTTGATAAGGACTCACCCCGCTCCTGTATGTGTGTGGGTGTGTTTGAAAAGTTTTATAGCCCATGTCCCTTCACAGGGAAGGGCCACTGATTGAGCAGCCCTATATTATGAAAATCCAAATCTCACATTTTAGATGCTAAAATCACATTTCATCCCATCACAAATAATTTCATATTCAAACATTTAAATTGAACAACAATTCCATGTGAATCTGATACCTCTGATGTATAGACTTTCCACGGTGGAGTTTATGTCTCAGATGACAACCAAACTGACATCATATTCATTAAGTACCACTGCATATGTTCAATTGTTCGGATTACCAGCATATAGTGAATTCCCCCCACATTCTGACGTTCCCAGAATCTCTATGTTAACCAAGGGGTTTTGCAAATGTAACCTTAGTAGGGTAGAGAGAGGAAAAAGGGGGGAAGAGGTATTTATGACTGTGATAAACCAACCCCCAGGCCAACGTCATGACAGTTGTTGAAAGCAGAATTTTTACATTACTACCGATATATCAACACCGAGGTAAAGACAGTTTCAAGATGGATATTTGCACTTTCAAACCTCAATAGCTTTCAAACTACTTGAGCCATAGACTCCAAATAAGTGTCATTATGTTGGAAAAATTGCGCACAACATTGCACAGGTCTTATTTTCATTAATTCGCTTTCCAAAGCTAATAAACATGTGGAAATGTGAGCAGCATTTTGTATTCCTAGTTGAATTAGTTAGGGAGCGTAAACAAAGTACAAATCAATTATTTATTTTTTTACATTCAAATATCAATAGCTCATTGGTCATGTGACCTACTGGACTCAAACAAGGTCCAGCATGTCCACTGACTACCCTTCTATATTGCACACCCTTTAGTTTGTCCATTTTCATCTCACAAGATTTTACATTAATTTTTCTAAATGTAAAACTTCAATAGCTCCTTGGTCATGTGACCTACTGACTTCAAACAAGGTTCAGAATGTCCACTCAGTGGGCCTACCCAATGCACACTCTTTAGTGTAGTCCATTTTCATCTCACATGATTTTACATGAATTTCTCTAAATTTTAAATTTCAATAGCTCCTATTGATGTGACCTAGGGACTTCAAACACGGTTCAGAATGTCCACTGTCTGTACCATCATATCACACACTCTGATGTTTGTCTACTTTCATCTCATGCTATTAGACTTAAATCTGTAAGCTTTGCAGGCCTTTGTTTCACATGAGTGTTAAACAAATTGAAGTTAACAAATGTTCCAGCCTCGCAATAACTATCTTTCACATGGACACTGAAAAGATCCGCAAATGAATGTACGTGGTATGGATCAAGGACAAGAGAGGTGTTCAAACAGAGGTGCTTAAAGGAAGGTGCACATGTAGGCCTCATGAAAAACAATGTTTCATATGCTCTTTTAATCACAGTAATAGGCAGTGATCTGTCAGACAGAGTGAGCTTGATAAGGTGAAATAATCATTTTCATAGCATCACTTTCATATACTGTACATTAAGACAAATCCTTCTACGTTGAGTATTAGAACGCAGTTTACATAACCTGATAATGACTTGATATTTGAGTGCATTCACAACAAGCCATCTGCAGACAACTTACAATAGTGCATTTGAGGGTTGGATTTTCTGATGAAAATAATTATTTGATGCCTACTATTTCTAACTGGAACAATTAAGTATTTTGTGAGTAAAATCCTTTTTTCCAAAATTTGATTTAGGTACTTTTTTGTTTAGAGGTATGTGATATGGTTCATTTTTTTGTATTTTCACCCCAGTTTCGTGGTATTCAATTGATAGTTACAGTCTTGTCTCATCGCTGCAACTCCCGTACGGACTCGGGAGAGGCGAAGGTCGAGAGCCATGCGTCCTCCGAAACACAACAAATGCTTCTTTGACGCAATGCCCATCCAACCCGGAAGCCAGCTGCACCAATGTGTCGGAGGAAACACCGTACACCTGGCGACCATGTCATTGTGCACTGCGCCCGGCCCGCCACAGGAGTCATTACGCGCGCGATGAGACAAGGGTATCCCTGCCGGCCAAACCCTCCCCTAACCCGGACAACACTGGGCCAATTGTGCGCCGCCCCATGCCGGCCAGCTCGTGGCCGGCTGTGACAGAGCCTGGACTCGAACCCAGAATCTCTAGTGGCACAGCTAGCACTGCGATGCAGTGCCTTAGACCACTGCGCCACTCGGGAGACCTAATATGGGTCATTTAATAGTAAAATAATTTAAGGGATCAATACATGTCTATATTGCTTCCCCAGTTTCTGCATGAACCATCAGGCCAAGTGTTTTTGGTTGACCCTGCTGGACAGAAAAAGAAGGAGGAATTGGAACACGCTGCATTCAAATTCAGGTCTTAGTTATTCCATTGTACTGGATCCAATATATATTAGCATTTTACATACATTCATAAGTGTAATAATTATTTATGACATACTGTGAAAAACTCTTGACTGCTGGCTTTGTCACTTTCAGACATGCACAGAGCAGACTGAAAGGGGAAGGGTAGCTCTTGACTTGAACCACAGGGGTTCAGTCTGACTAAAGTGCCAGGGGTATGAGAGACATCCTCCTTTGTATTTATGGGAACAAATATTTCCTAACACTTTGGATCCTATTTTTGGACAGTTAGAAGACACAATGCATCAATGCAAAAAAAAGACCTGAAACTTCTTCTTTAAGAGGCTCTTCTGTCCTCCACTCGTTACCTGTATTAATGGCACCTGTTTGAACTTGTTATCAGTATAAAAGACACCTGTCCACAACCTCAAACAGTTACACTCCAAACTCCACTATGGCCAAGACCAAAGAGCTGTCAAAGGACACCAGAAACAAAATTGTAGACCTGCACCAGGCTGGGAAGACTGAATCTGCAATAGGGAAGCAGCTTGGTTTGAAGAAATCAACTGTGGGAGCAATTATTAGGAAATGGAAGACATACAAGACCACTGATAATCTCCCTCGATCTGGGGCTCCACGCAAGATCTCACCCCGTGGGGTCAAAATGATCACAAGAACGGTGAGCAAAACTCCCAGATCCACACGGGGGGACCAAGTGAATGACCTGCAGAGAGCTGGGACCAAAGTAACAAAGCCTACCATCAGTAACACACTACGCCGCCAGGCACTCAAATCCTGCAGTGCCAGACGTATCCCCCTGCTTAAGCCAGTACATGTCCAGGTCCCGTCTGAAGTTTGCTAGAGAGCATTTGGATGATCCAGAAGAAGATCGGGAGAATGTCATATGGTCAGACGAAACCAAAATATAACTTTTTGGTAAAAACTCAACTCGTCGTGTTTGGAGGACAAAGAATGCTGAGTTGCATCCAAAGAAGCATGGGGGTGGAAACATTATGCTTTGGGGCTGTTTTTCTGCAAAGGGACCAGGACAACTGATCTGTGTAAAGGAAAGAATGAATGGGGCCATGTATCGTGAGATTTTGAGTGAAAACCTCTTTCCATCAGCAAGGGCATTGAAGATGAAACGTGGCTGGGTCTTTCAGCATGACAATGATCCCAAACACACCGCCCGGGCAACGAAGAAGTGGCTTCGTAAGAAGCATTTCCAGGTCCTGGAGTGGCCTAGCCAGTCTCCAGATCTCAACCCCATAGAACATCTTTGGAGGGAGTTGAAAGTCCATGTTGTCCAGCAACAGCCCCCAAACATCACTGCTCTAGAGGAGATCTGCATGGAGGAATGGGCCAAAATACCAGCAACAGTGTGTGAAAACCTTGTGAAGACTTACAGAAAACGTTTGACCTCTGTCATTGCCGACAAAGGGTATATAACAAAGTATTGAGATAAACTTTTGTTATTGACCAAATACTTATTTTCCACCATAATTTGCAAATAAATTCATTAAAAATCCTACAATGTGATTTTCTGGATTTTTTTTTCTGTTGGTGGACATAAGGAAAAGTAAAGGCGAATATCCAACCTGAAACTGCCTTTACCTCGGTATATCAACACACTAATCGCTCCCATTTAACAACTCTAAATCGCCTTGGCATAGTATGCATCAAGTCACCTGCCAATAAAGTTGCATACAACATTTGAAAGGTTTATAATTTTCATCAAACACAATCAAAGTTAACATATGCCTTAGATGCCTTCAATTGCCAAATTTATAGGCATGCCCAATGTTGGCATCTTTTTTTAACAACGTGATATTGCGCTCCAATGGGATAACTTGAAATAACAATGTAGGCAATTAAATAATCCAAAGAAAACCATGTTCATTTATTAGCCTAGTGGTTATATGTATTTTGGGCATAAAATGTGAAATAGACCTTACGTGAAATCATTGTCAAAGGCACAAGAGGTCTCAATTATTTATGGTTTGATTTACATGTTACATATTAGACATTTAGCCGATGCTCTTATCCAGTGCGATTTGCAGGAGTATTGGGCTTAAGTGCCTTGCTCAATGGCACATCATCGGATTTTCCACCTAGTCGACTTGGGAATTCGAACCAGCGACCCTTTGGTTACTGACCAAACGTTCTTAACCACAAGGCTATAGAAATATCAAAACGTTATTTTAACAACTTCAAAGCAATTGCTTGTCTATGGCGCAGGAACCACTGATTCACTGTATTTTTCTATTGTCAAGACACCTGCAGGTAACTTTGAACTAGTTAGGAGAGCTCATGAGGTATCCTAAATACTGTATCTGTAGACTAGGTGTGACTCTTACGCTTGATCCGATAATGTGATCGGAGGCGCGGTATGGATCATGTGAGGAAAAGTGGAGTTTCTGGAGGCACACAGAGGCCAAATTGAGCACAGGACCGCATAGCTGTGCGCCTCAAATTTTGTAACAATGCAGAGGGCTCCATATTGCTCCGCATTGACATGAATGGTTGATGGTATGTGAGGGCTTGACAACTTCCTTTGCAGTACTCCTATCAGCACAAGAAGTATGAATGCCCTGACTTCTGCAAAGGCCCAATGAGGATGAATGACCTGACTTCTGCAAAGGCCCAATGAGGATGAATGCCCTGATTCTGCAAAGGCCCAATGAGGATGAATGCCCTGGCTTCTGCAAAGGCCCAATGAGGATGAATGCCCTGACTTCTGCAAAGGCCCAATGAGGATGAATGCCCTGACTTCTGCAAAGGCCCAATGAGGATGAAGGCCCTGACTTCTGCAAAGGCCCAAGAAGTATGACCATGCTGCCCCTTTTACGATTAAAGAGGCTTCATGCGAGGAGACACGTGATGCCGCGGAGCTGAGCAGACGTTGACAAACCGAGCTCTTCAAAGTTATTCTATTTTTACCTAAATAACAACGTTGAAACAATATTCTAACTTCGGCTGATAAATTGTCAAGTACTTACCTTCCCAAAGAGCCATGGACCTCCGACCGAAAGGCAAGAAGGACGACCAAATCGTCGTTGATTCCCAAGATAACAATAACGCTACAGCTAGCAAGATTAGCATTAGCCCTCATAACTCAGACGACAGTTCCAGACTGTTGCTCTCAGCAGCCTCTTGCGAGCCTGCCGACATGCTGGCTACTCTCCTCCGGGAAATTCAGGATGGTAACAGAGGTCTTTCTCTGAAAATCGATAAGAAAACGGCTGAACTCCATTCTTCCATTGACGACCTGAAATCCTCCATGAATGATCTCCTTTTGAGAACGAATGAGGCAGAGCTGCGCATTAGCACAGTTGAAGATACCATCGCTAGACATGACCAGGCCTTGACACAACTGCAAAAAGACAATGCCTACCTCAAAAACAACGTAGATCAGATGGAGAACCAGAGTAGACGTAGTAATATCTGTGTGGTGGGATTGAAAGAGGACAGCGAGGGCCGTGACCCGGTCCGTTTCTTCACTCAATGGATCCCGGAGGTCCTAGGCATAACCAACTTCACCAAGCCGCTGGAAATCGAACGCGCCCACAGAACATCAGCGCCGAAACCCCGGCCAGATGAGCCCCTACGAGCCGTCCTGATCAGGTTCCTCCGTTTCCAAGACAGAGAGAAGATACTGCAACTCGCAAGAGCCAAAGGGGACATCGCCATCGATGGGAAGAGGGTCAGCCTTTTTCCTGATATGAGCGCGGACCTCGCCAGACGCCGCAAGCAGTTCAGACCTGCCGCCAAAGCACTTAAGGAGAAGAACATCACCGGCTACCTCATCCACCCTGCGTGATCTCCTGGTCACTTTAGTTGATTTGTACATTTTCAACTAACCGTATCTTCCCGGGGTGAGTTCTATTACATATACAGGAGAGTATATTTTGGTTTAGTCCATATCTACTGGGCGAAGCAATAAGTGGGTTTAGGCCCACTGCTTTCCCCCTCATTTATGTTAATCTTTTGTAAAGATACTCAAGCAGCCCTTACCGTGGGCAGTAAATATTCAGCCATAAATATCTATTCACAACGTTTGTTTTCAATTTAGAGAGCTCGCAGGTTTTAGTTTACGCCAAGGTTTAGCTAGTAAGAGCAAGATGGGAAGCGAGCAGCAACGTATCTCTACAAGTGTATTCATGTTTGATTGTTGGGACTGTTGTTCTAGTCTGACAATCGGGGTGGGCGGGATTTTTATTATTGTTTTCTTCCTTTTTTCTATGTTTATTGTTTCCTCCCTAAAGAGACACACAGGTCACTTTTGTGCCCAAACCAAAGTTGAAACATTTCCTAATTATCTGCATATGATAGATTTCTATTCAGTTACATATTTGAAACCCAACCTATGCTTAATCCACTAAAATATGTCACATTCAACGTAAAAGGTCTTAACAGCCCGATTAAAAGGAATAGAGTCTATACATACCTTAAGAAATTAAAGGCTGACATTGTGTTTTTACAAGAAACACATCTTACAGCCAGTGAACACAAGAAATTGAAGAGGGAATGGGTAGGACAAGTTTTTGCATCCTCTTTTAACTCCAAAGCAAGAGGAACTGCAATTTTGATAAGTAGACACATCCCCTTCTGCGTCAACAACACCATCTCTGATCCCTCTGGCAGGTTTGTTTTGGTGCAGGGGCATATGTTTTCAGAGTCTTGGACCCTATTGAATATTTATGCTCCTAACTTCGATGACCATATATTTATTCAGAATGTCTTCCTTCAGGTTGCTCAAGCACCACCAGGATGGCTACTGGTTGGAGGAGATTTTAATTTTTGCTTAGATACAGTTCTTGATAGGTCTTCTGGTAAACCCTCACTTCTTACCAAAGCCGGCAAGCTCACCATGTCATTCATGAAAGATCTCAATTTACTAGACATCTGGAGACAGTTGCACCCACAGGATAGGGACTACTCTTTTTATTCACACCCACACAAGACACACACACGCATAGATAACTTTTTACTTTCGACACAACTGTTTCATAGTGTTAGATGTCGAGTATCTCCCCAGATTGCTTAGTGACCATTGTCCTCTGGTATTATCAATCTCCATTCCTACCAAGGTAAATGGAGCATATAGATGGAGACTAAATTCTACACTTTTAAAGCAACCTGAATTTTGTGCATTCATCAAAGAGCAGATCAATATTTTTACTTTGACAAACAAACCCTCTGCTCCTGACAGCTTCATTCTTTGGGACACATTGAAGGTCTACCTGAGGGGACAGATGATTTCCTATACTAAAGGGCTGAAGAAAAAACACGGTGCGGAACTGAGTGCTCTTGAATCTGAAATCTCCGAGCTAGAGAAAACCTACCAAAGAGGCCCGACTAAAGATCTATACAGGCTTTTGGTAAATAAAAAACTTAAATATAATATTCTGAACACATATCAAGCTGAGAGGGCCATCACTAAATCAAAACAGCGTTATTATGAGCTTGGAGAGAAAGCTCACAAAGTATTGGCATGGCAACTGAAAGCAGAGGAAAGTAAGAGGATAATTAATGCCATAGAAACTCTCACTAAAGAGATATCTTTTGACCCTACTGAAATTAATAATACTTTTAAGAAATACTATGAAGACCTCTACACTTCCCAATCAAGCGATGATCAATCAGAGATAGACTCCTTTCTCTCTTCTCTCAACCTCCCATGCCTGTCAGGGGAAGATAGCGAGCACCTGAGTGAACACTTCTCAGTCCCTGAATTGTTGGAGGCCATTAAATCCTTACCTTCTAATAAATCTCCTGGGGAGGATGGCTTCCCTCCAGAGTTCTATAAAGAATTTAGGGAGCTGTTGGTCCCCTACCTTATGGAGGTACTTAAAAAAGCCAGAGAAGACAACTGCTTTCCAGAGTCCTTCTCTCAAGCAGTGATTACTGTAATCCACAAGAAAGGGAAAAACCCGCTAAAGTGCGCCTCCTATAGACCAATCTCTCTCCTTAACACAGATTGTAAACTGGTCACCAAGATGCTATCTAAGAGACTGGAGTCATGTCTTCCCCTGTTGGTCAACCCAGATCAGACTGGCTTCATAATTAATAGATTGTCCTCCAATAATCTCAGAAGGTTCTTTGATATAATTCACCTTGCTAACAAAAACAAAATACCTAGTGTCGCAGTCTCCCTCGACGCTGAAAAGGCCTTTGATAGGGTTGAATGGCCATACCTCTTTCGCGTCTTGGAAAAGTTTGGTTTAGGTACTGTTTTTGTAAATTTGATAAAATCACTCTACAAATCTCCTAAAACTAGGATTGCTCCCAATGGGATTACTTCCTCCTCTTTCCCTCTTTATAGGGGGAACAGACAAGGTTGCCAAATTAGCCCCCACCTCTTTGCCCTCGCCATCGAACCGTTGGCTGAGGCTATTAGAACGTGCCCTGACATACATGGCTTTGAGGTGGGCCCCCATACCCATAAATTATCACTCTTTGCGGACGACTTTATCTTATTCCTAACAAACCCAGAACACTCCCTCTCTCACTTGCAGATCCTACTACAGTGTTATAGTTCTTTCTCTGGATATAAGGTCAATCTTGATAAAAGCGAAATCTTACCATTGTCTGTCTTTGACCATCATACCATCAAGCACAAGTTTCCTTTTAGATGGTCTCCTATGGGCTTCACATATTTGGGCATAATGGTGGATGGTAATCTGAACAACCTCTATAAACTCAATCTGGCCAGTTTGTTGCAAAAGGTGGAGGTTGACCTTTGTAAATGGATGGACTTACCTGTCACTCTACTGGGTAGAATCAATGTAATTAAAATGAATGTCCTGCTCAGGTTTCTATATCTGTTTCAATCTCTCCCTATCCCTGTTCCCGCAGCATTTTTTTCCTCTCTCGACAAGCTGACCAGACGGTTTATCTGGCACGGCAAAACCCCTAGGGTTGGCCTGGATAAACTGACCCTTGATTACAGTCAAGGGGGCTTAAACCTGGGCTGCACAGTCTAGGTTTCTGGCTCAGAGGTTTGACAATGGTCCCTCTCCCTCATGGTTGAACATTGAAAAGCTTGAGGTAAATGATGACACTGGGGCAGATTTGTTTTACAAATGGGACAGAAAATCTATAAAAACCATCACAGACAACCCTTTAATCATACATTCTGTCCTGGCATGGTGCAAACTGCATGAGCTGTTCGGACGAGGGGGATTCCTTTCCCCTAAAACCCCTTTATGGAACAATAGATTGATCCCTATGTTTTTCCAGAATAGTAACCTTAGACCATGGTCTGATAAGGGGATCACTCTTCTGGAACATTGTTACGAGGAGGGAGTTCTTATGTCTTTTGATCAGCTGAAACAGAAATACCACTTGCCTAACAGGGACTTCTTTAGCTACCTACAACTACAAAACATTATTAGGGTGACTCTCAAGGGACAATGGAACCTACCTAAGATGTCTCCTATTGAACAACTCTGCCACGCAGACCAACCACTGTTCAAGACCATTTCCCGTGTTTACAATGCTCTTATGTCAGGACTAACGCTGCCTGGGCTAGATAAACCCCGACTTAGATGGGAGAGAGATCTGGGTATTGATCTTGATGAGGATCTATGGAGTGACCTATGCAGGGATGGGGTTACATCCATATTGAGCTCCAGATACAGACTGATCCAGTTTAATTTCCTCCATCAGCTCTATATCACCCCATCTAGACTGCACAGGTTCAACCCAGATATCTCCTCCCTATGTTTTAGATGTGGCTCAGATGAAGGAACATTCCTCCATTCCACTTGGCAGTGTTCAAAACTACACGGTTTCTGGCAGGGGGTATGCGATACCATATCCTCAATTCACGGGGTTGCATTCCCTTTAGACCCGGAGGTCTGTCTACTGGGTAACTTTACTAACACCAATCTTAGGCAAAGCCATACTATAAAGCTAACAGAAATATTGCTAGTGATTGCCAAGAAATGCATTGCCTTGAAATGGAAATTGGATTCCTCCCTGCCAGTTGCAATGTGGCTTTCGGAAGATAATAGTTGTATCCCTTTGGAGAAAATCACTTACTGCTTGAGGAATAAGTTAAAGACATTTTACTAAATTTGGCAACCTTTTATTGACTATATGGAGAATCTCCCCCCACATCTCATTGATTGAATCTATATATAATCCTCACATAATGTTTCACACTTAATGTATAATATGTAGCCTACGGCAGGTGATCCAATGTCTCGTTATTGTTTTATATCTTTTTTTTACATATTTTTTATTATTGTATGTTTGTTTATATAACTATAATTATAATTTATTTTTGTTACGTTCGTCTGTTGTCTAATATCTTTTCACTTTTGTTTTGAAT